>NW_011495018.1:14585451-14592496 GCF_000754665.1 Bison bison bison | reverse complement strand
CCTGCCTTTTTTTTTTTTTAATGCTTGTTCTGTTTTCCTTTTAAAATATCCTCTCAGAAAATATTTGGATATTCCGCTTCTAAAGTACATTTGATTGGCCACAGCTTGGGAGCTCATCTGGCTGGGGAAGCTGGGTCAAGGACGCCAGGCCTTGGAAGGATAACTGGTAAGCCTGCCCTGCAGATGGGCCTTGGATTTGTTTAGGTATTTGTTTGTGTACAAAGTATCAAATATCTGAACACCAAGGAAGTCACAGAAGCAAATGGAAGACAAGAGAAAATGTGACCCTCCCTAAACTAAAACATGAAATGCTTCCAAAGGGTGAGTGTGTGAATCCATTTTCAAGAGTGTTCACCATAGCAGTATCTGTGATGACAAGGAGTGGGACCTGTGATCACCCACCTGTTGGGGATGTGTCGACTGAATGATGACACATTCCATGCTTTGCGATTCCATAATGGCTTCTACACAGACTGAGACAGAAATTCCAGGGTGGTCCTGCTCACCCAGTGTAGCTGGATTGCTGAACTGTTTTGTTTAAGCCCATGCTATCCCAGTTGCTAAAATTTTGAATATTGTCCCTGAGTGTGCCTGCTTCAGCAGCACATATACTGAAGTTGAATATTGTCCCTGAGTATAATGTTAAGCCTGAAAACAAGTTGCAAAGTGAGTCCTATGAACAAGGTGTTGGGAATGAGATTTAATCGTATCCCTTCCCTGTACTCTTGACTTCCAAACTACTTGAGTCTGTTGACTAGAAGTCAAAATATCAGCTCCATTATTGGTAAGTTGGGCTGGCCCCTCCCTTCTCTGTGTCCCCCACTAAGTCAGTCATCAAGCCCCTCGTCTCTTCCACCCTTCCATCTTCCCCCGCATCTGCTCTGCGCCTCTTCATGGCCCGGTCACTGTCCCGGCTCAGGCCTCTCCATCTCCTGGGTTTTTGCCATTCGTGGCTGGTACCCTGCCTGGTTCTGCTGCCAATGAAACATACACAATATGGGTTCGATTCCTGGTTCAGGATCCTGGAGTAGGAAATGGCAACCCACTCCAGTATTCTTGCTGGGAGAATCCCATGGGCAGAGGAGCCTGGTGGATTACAGTCCATGGGGTTGCAAAGAGTTGGACACCACTCAGAACAGGCTGGCACTCCAATCTTACACAGGTATTGCCAGTATCATTCTTTCTAAACAGGCTGTACCACTCCACTGCTTGAAACTTTCCATTGTCTAAAGCATCTGAACTTGTTGTATGAATGTTTCATGTTTTATCACATATTTTCATGATTCTGTGCTTTTGCAAGTCCTATTCCCCTTCACCCTAAACACCCGCTGGTCATCCTTTGAGAATTTTCTCAGATATTTCTTCCTCAGACAGAGTTAATTTTCTGCTTCCCACACTCTTTGAAATATACCTTTATTGTATATGAAGATCACACACATACACATACACACACACACACACACACACACACACAAACACATACACACACACACACACACACACACACACACACACACACATACACACATACACACACATTCACACACACACACACATGTGCTTTAATTTCAGATTTAAATTTAAAATATTTTTTCCAAATTCTAAATCGGGTTTAAAGTCTTAAAATATTGCCTCTGCAGTCTCTTGGTATAACAGGCTTTTCCTGCTAAAAGTTTCCTCTTTTTCCCAGATCTCTGACTCTAACTCCAACCCTAGCCCACCACCACCATTTCTACGTAGAATATTAAAATTTGTATATTTACTCTGAAATTGTTGTTCTTTATGTAGTCACTTGGAGAAGACAATGGCACCCCACTCCAGTACTCTTGCCTGGAAAACCCCATGGACGGAGGAGCCTGGTGGGCTGCAGACCATGGGGTCACGAAGAGTCGGACACAACTGAGCGACTTCACTTTCACTTTTCCCTTTCATGCATTGGAGAAGGAAATGGCAACCCACTCCAGTGTTCTTGCCTGGAGAATCCCAGGGACGGGGGAGCCTGGTGGGCCGCCGTCTATGGGGTCGCACAGAGTCGGACATGACTGAAGCGACTTAGCAGCAGCAGCAGCATGTAGTCACTAAGTTGTGTCCGACTGGTTGCAACCCCATGGACTGCAACACACCAGGCTTCCCTGTCTTTCACCATCTCCAGGAGTTTGCTCAGACTCATGTCCATTGAGTTGGTGATACCATCCAACCGTCTCATCTTCTGCCACCCCTTTTCCTCCTCCTGCCCTCATAATAATAATCTTTCCCAACATCAGGGTCTTTCCCAATGAGTTGGCTCTGAAGTTATTGTGTAGCAAAAATCTTCTTTGCCAGAGAATGGAAGAAATGGGCCCAACTCATACGAATGGAATCTCATGGGTCTCAACAGTCCAACAGGGAGGCATTTCAGCTGTAAATTAAAAGGAGGGACATTGCCATAAATGTGTCAAAAATTCACAGTAGGTTGCAATAAGTTTATGGAGATTTTGTTTTCCTGAATTCTTATTTCACAACTCGGATAATTTTTAACTCCAGCGTTTCCTGCCAAGTGAATTATCCTATTGAATAAATAGAAAATAATAAGTTTTTAAAGGCTCTCTAAACATCTGAAGAATCTACATAATTTGGATGTTGCAATCTATATTCCTTCTAAGTGCTTAGTCTTTGAATAATCATGTTCCTTGGATAATAAAAGAACTGAGATCTCAAAAAAAAAAAAAAAAAGTTGGCTTTATAATAAAACCAGTTAAAAACAAAATATGGTAGATTTTAGGACATGCATAAGTTTCACCGACTCGATGGACGTGAGTTTGACTGAACTCCGGGAGATGGTGATAAACAGGGAGGCCTGGCGTGCTGCGATAAATGGGGTCGCAAAGAGTCGGACACGACTGAGCGGCTGAACTGAACTGAATTGAAGTTTCTGTGTCTCTGGTAATTCTCTATGACTGGTAGGCAGCTATCATAGATGACTATAGCATGGGGGTTACTCGGTCAAGGTTTTGTTTCCTTTTATCTATAAACGGTGTCAGTGTTTTCCTGTCTTCTCTATTTCCATAGAGAAGGGGTTATTCTCTATGCTGATACACTCATGCATCCAAATACTTACATACTAACAAACTCAGCTCCCAAAGGCTGTGCTCTCATTCATGCAGTAAGGGTCATGCCTCCGCAACTCAGATCAATTAAGAGGTTGAACCTTCCAGTTTTCCCTCCTGTTGATCTTCCTCCTGAGATCTCTTAGAACCACAAATCCAAGATTCTGCCTTCCCTGCCTCTTGAAAACACTAGTTGTATTTTTTTAAAAAAAGGTATCTGGTTGCCTTGTCCTCACATCAGCATCGTTTGAGGTGTACCTGCTATATTTGGATCCATCTCCACTGAACTCCCGACATCATCAGAAGATTGTATCTAATTAGCAATTGTACATTAGCATAAACAATTCTCCCTAGAGTTGAAGATTAATTGTGAGACAAATGCGTGTGCATCTTTCTTTTAAGCTTGGATATTTTGCACAGATGCCTGTTGGTTTACTTCATGGACCCCTCTGTCTAATTTCATCTTTCCACCTGTGCTCTGCGTCCCTGGCCAGCGTTGGGGCCCTCACTGTCATTTGTCTGCTTTTCCTCCCATCTTGTCAAGCTCTTTTCCCCAACTCTATTAGAACTGACATGTCCCAGTTCCTGCTTAGACCACAGCCTCTTCTCACCAATACCCTAGCTTGCCTCACTCAGATTCCAACTCCTTTAAAAGGAAGTGGCCATGTTTCCTTGAGGGCTGTGCTCTCCTCAACCCACTGCAGTCTGGTTTCTTCCCCAGTCCTGCTAGCAAAACCACTAAGACCACCAACGGCTTCTTAGTGGGACTCTTCCAGGCCTTTCCCATCTTTACTTTCCTTGGCCCCTCTGCAGAATTTGACTCGCTAAGCCCTCCTCACTGGTGGAACACCCTCTCTTGGTTCCTGTGGTTCCCTGTCTTCTTGCATCTCTTTGGTTGTCTTTGTTCTTGTCTGACAGCTTCTTTCCAGGCTTCCTCCCAGGTTCCTTTTCTTTCGCCTTTCCTTACGTGTTGGTGTCCCTCAAGGTTCTATCTAGGCCCCTCCTCTCTCCTCTCCTTGCCTCCTCTCATTCTATCATTTCTTTCTCCGTGATTATATGACTCAGAAAAATAAAAACAAAAATGGAATCATATAACAGTCTATCATTTCGAGGTAATACACACCCCACACCTGTGGCACATTCATTGCTCACTCCTGCTGCATTTTCCCAGGGGTCAGATACAGCTCAGCTCTGAGTCCCCTCTGCTCTGAGACCCAGTCTCCACTTCACAGCAAAGAGACTTTGCTAAAATACAAATCTGACTGTAAACCTCCCCTTTGGCAAACTTGTAAGAGCCGCCCGTCAACAACCAGGTCATGTCCAAACTCATCGTAGCTCAGCTGATTACATCTGGCTCCTGCCTGCAATGGTGTCTTCATCTTGCACCAAATTCTAAACCCTATGCAGCAGCGCTGGCCCTTGAAAGCTAGTTGCAGTTTCCCAAATGTGGTTAACTCTGGCCTGATGGCCACGTGTACTCTCTGCACTCTTCCCAGGATGCTGCCGACCTCATCTTTACCCCGGCTAACTCATCTACTCCCTCAGATCTCTGCTTGCATTTCTCATCTCTAGCAGAAGCATGTCCCAGGTTCCCAAGACTGGGTTGCCTGTTTCTTCTCTGTGCTTGCAGAACACCTGCGCTCACCTGTCTCAGCACTGAGCACATTGAGTTGCAGTGCCTTCCCCTCCAAGGGAAGAGACTAGACCTTATTCCTTGTATCCAGTTGCAAAACCCTGTTCCTGGCACATAATAAGTGCTTGATAAATAATTGTCAAATATGTAAATGAGGAGTTTGTGATTGATCGTAACATTTTAGAGACCTTAAATATCTTAATCTTTGTTTTAGTAGATGTTCAAATGGGAGACAATGGACTGAAGTCTGGCCATTTTGCATCTAATATATAATGGTCCATTTTGCATCTAACATACGACGGCCTTGTCAAGTCCCTTCCCTATCCTGGGCTTCAGGCTTTTGTTGGTAATACAATGAATGGAACTAAGTGAGCCTTAACTGAGGACTATGATTCTACTATTTAAACTGTGTTTCTTTGTGGTTCATCTTTACATTTTAAAGAGTTCTTAGCTTTTATTTATTTATTTTTTAACATATAAATGTTGCTCTTAAGGTGGTCTGCAATCCATAACCTTAGTTGTCTGCATGGTATTCCATGTAGAGACCTTAGAGTAGCTGCTTTGACTTTTCTGACTTTGTTAGCTGGTTTGGTATTGTCCAGACACAGCCTTGCTTGTGTGTAGGAATCTGACATTGCAGTATATACAGATCCTGCATTTATAAATATAAACACATCCTACAGTTTATGTATCTGTCCTTCAGGCTGAGTGGTGTTTGACCTACATAAATCATGTAAGAAAGAATACTCTGCCTTCACCATCTATCCTTCCGAAATAGCAACACTGTCAGTGTACCTTTATATGTCTTAGTTTAATACACATTATGCTTTTTCCGAGGCTTGGACCCAGCAGGGCCGTGTTTCCATGACACTCCAAATGAAGTCAGGCTGGATCCCTCAGACGCCAACTTTGTTGATGTTATCCATACAAATGCTGTTCGCCTCTTCTTTGAGCTTGGTAAGGCTTTAACACAAAAGTGCACTGAAAGATGGAGGAGAATTTTAGGAGAATTTTAGAAGCATGTATCTTGCTTTTTTTAATTTCAGGTGTTGGAACTATTAATGCTTGTGGTCACCTTGACTTTTATCCAAATGGAGGGAAGCACATGCCAGGATGTGAAGATTTAATTACACCTTTATTTAAATTTGATCTCAATATTTACAGGGAAGGTAAATGCTTTCTAAACTGCAGTTATAAACTCAATGAGCACCCTTCTTGGATAGAATATGCTTTTGAATATCAGATCAGATCAGTTGCTCAGTCGTATCCGACTCTTTGCGACCCCATGAATCGCAGCATGCCAGGCCTCCCTGTCCATCACCAACTCCCGGAGTTCACCCAGACTCACGTCCATTGAGTCAGTGATGCCATCCAGCCATCTCATCCTCTGTCGTCCCCTTCTCCTCTAGCCCCCAATCCCTCCCAGCATCAGAGTCTTTTCCAATGAGTCAACTCTTCACATGAGGTGGCCAAAGTACTGGAGTTTCAGCTTTAGCATCATTCCTTCCAAAGAAATCCCAGGGCTGATCTCCTTCAGAATGGACTGGTTGGATCTCCTTGCAGTCCAAGGGACTCTCAAGAGTCTTCTCCAACACCACAGTTCAAAAGCATCAGTTCTTCGGCGCTCAGCCTTCTTCACAGTCCAACTCTCACATCCATACATGACCACTGGAAAAACCATAGCCTTGACTAGACGAACCTTTGTTGGCAAAGTAATGTCTCTGCTTTTGAATATACTATCTGGGTTGGTCATAACTTTCCTTCCAAGGAGTAAGTGTCTTTTAATTTCATGGCTGCAGTCACCATCTTCAGTGATTTTGGAGCCCATAAAAATAAAGTCTGACACTGTTTCCACTGTTTCCCCATCTATTTCCCATGAAGTGATGGGACCGGATGCCATGATCTTTGTTTTCTGAATGCTGAGCTTTAAGCCAACTTTTTCACTCTCCTCTTTCACTTTCATCAAGAGGCTTTTGAGTTCCTCTTCACTTTCTGCCGTAAGGGGGGTGTCATCTGCATATCTGAGGTTATTGATATTTCTCCCGGCAATCTTGGTTCCAGCTTGTGTTTCTTCCAGTCCAGCGTTTCTCATGATGTACCTGCATATAAGTTAAATAAACAGGGTGACAATATACAGCCTTGACGTATTCCTTTTCCTATTTGGAACCAGTCTGTTGTTCCATGTCCAGTTCCAACTGTTGCTTCCTGACTTACATACAAATTTCTCAAGAGGCAGATCAAGTGGTCTGGTATTCCTATCTCTTTCAGAATTTTCCACAGTTTATTGTGATCCACGTAGTCAAAGGCTTTGGCATAGTCAATAAAG
>NW_011495018.1:14562927-14584767 GCF_000754665.1 Bison bison bison | reverse complement strand
GATCTTTTTTGTACAGTTCTTCTGTGTATTCTTGCCACCTCTTCTTAATATCTTCTGCTTCTGTTAGGTCCATACCATTTCTGTCCTTTATCGAGCCCATCTTTGCATGAAATGTTCCTTTGGTATCTCTGATTTTCTTGAAGAGATCCCTAGTTTTTCCCATTCTGTTGTTTTCCTCTATTTCTTTGCATTGATCTCTGAAGAAGGCTTTCTTATCTCTTCTTGCTATTCTTTGGAACTCTGCATTCAGATGTTTATATCTTTCCTTTTCTCCTTTGCTTTTCGCTTCTCTTCTTTTCACAGCTATTTATAAGGCCTCCCCAGACAGCCATTTTGCTTTTTTGCATTTCTTTTTCATGGGAATGGTCTTGATCCCTGTCTCCTGTACAATGTCACGAACCTCATTACATAGTTCATCAGGCACTCTATCTATCAGATCTAGGCCCTTAAATCTAATTCTCACTTCCACTGTATAACCATAAGGGATTTGATTTAGGTCATACCTGAATGGTCTAGTGGTTTCCCCTACTTTCTTCAATTTAAGTCTGAATTTGGCAATAAGGAGTTCATCATCTGAGCCACAGTCAGCTCCTGGTCTTGTTTTTGCCGACTCTATAGAGCTTCTCCATCTTTGGCTGCAAAGAATATAATCAGTGTGATTTGGGTGTTGACCATCTGGTGATGTCCATGTGTAGAGTCTTCTCTTGTGTTGTTGGAAGAGGGTGTTTGTTATGACCAGTGCATTTTCTTGGCAAAACTCTATTAGTCTTTGCCCTGCTTCATTCTGTATTACAAGGCCAAATTTGCCTGTTACTCCAGGTATTTCTTGACTTCCTACTTTTGCATTCCAGTCCCCTATAATGAAAAGGACATCTTTTTTGGGTGATAGTTCTAAAAGGTCTTGTAGGTCTTCATAGAACCGTTCAATTCAGCTTCTTTAGCATTACTGGTTGGGGCATAGACTTGGATTACTGTGATATTGAATGGTTTGCCTTGGAAATGAACAGAGATTATTCTGTCCTTTTTGAGATTGCATCCAAGTACTGCATTTCAGACTCTTTTGTTGACCATGATGGCCACTCCATTTCTTCTGAGGGATTCCTGCCCACAGTAGTAGATATAATGGTCATCTGAGTTAAATTCACCCATTCCAGTCCATTTCAGTTCACTGATTCCTAGAATATTGACATTCACTCTTGCCATCTCCTGTTTGACCACTTCCAGTTTGCCTTGATTCATGGACCTGACATTCCAGGTTCCTATGCAATATTGCTCTTTACAGCATTGGACCTTGCTTCTATCACCAGTCACATCCACAGCTGGGTTATGTTTTTGCTTTGGCTCCATCCCTTCATTCTTTCTGGAGTTATTTCTCCACTGATCTCCAGTAACATATTGGGCACCTCCTGACCTGGGGAGTTTCTCTTTCAGTATCCTATCATTTTGCCTTTTCATACTGTTCATGGGGTTCTCGAGGCAAGAATAATGAAGTGGTTTGCCATTCCCTTCTCCAGTGGACCACATTCTGTCAGATCTCTCCACCATGACCCGCCTATCTTGGGTTGCCCCATGGGCATGGCTTAGTTTCATTGAGTTAGACAAGGCTGTGGTCCTAGTGTGATTAGATTGACTAGTTTTCTGTGAGTATGGTTTCGGTGTGTTTGCCCTCAGATGCCCTCTTGCAACACCTATCGTCTTACTTGGGTTTCTCTTACCTTGGGCATGGGGTATCTCTTCACGGCTGCTCCAGCAAAGTGCAGCCATTGCTCCTTAGCTTGGACGAAGCGTATCTCCTCACCACCGCCCTTCCTGACCTTCAACATGGGATAGCTCCTCTAGGCCCTCCTGCGCCCGTGCAGCCACTTCCTTGGACGTGGGGTTGCTCCTCCCGCCCGCCTCCCCTGACCTCGGACGCGGGGTAGTTCCTCTCGTATATTTTAGCCCAAAACACAGTAGCATGTATGAAGTTCCCAGCAGTCATGAGGTCTGTGAGGCCAGGATCCATGTTTTAGTTAAGTCTATAATCCCAGGGTCTAACAGAATGTCTCACTAGTATGAACAAAGAGGATGTAGTCATCCAATAGATATGTATTGAGTGCTTACTATGTGCCAGGCACTATTCTAGGAATAGCAGATGTAGGAATGCATACAAAAGACAAAAATTAGTAGGAGCTAATACCCTACTTTCAGAGAAGGCAATGGTACCCCACTCCAGTACTCTTGCCAGGAAAATCCCATGGAACAAGGAGCCTGGAAGGCTGCAGTCCATGGGGTCGCTGAGGGTTGGACACGACTGAGCGACTTCACTTTCACTTTTCACTTTCATGCATTGGAGGAGGAAATGGCAACCCACTCCAGTGTTCTTGCCTGGAGAATCCCAGGGACCGGGGAGCCTGGTGGACTGCCATCTATGGGGTCGCACAGAGTCAGACACGACTGAAGCGACTTAGCAGGAGCAGCAGCAGCAATACCCTACTTTGCTATAAAAACAGTAATAGAATAAGTGCTAAGGAGACCAAACAAAGAATGTAATGGGAATCTGATGTGTTGGTGACACTGCGGGTGACCTAGGGGAAGGAGATTTTTGGTAGGGTGGACAGGAAGTCCTTACTGAAAGGATGACCTGAAGGAGTTAGCCATGCAGGTACCTGGGTGAGAAGCATTCCAGGCTGAGGGGTGGGAATGGCAAGTGCAAAGGGCCTGGGGCAGGAGCCCGTGAGGGTCATGGCAGCAAGGAGCCTATTGTGGCCAGAGTGAAATAAAAGAGAGGAGAGTAGTAGGGCATGAGGTTAGAGAAGGAATGGGGCAGAGGGAGATAACGTAGGGTCTTATGGACTGTAGCAACAACTTCAGCTTTTACTTGAGGGGGATGGGAGCCATGGGAGGATTTTGAGCAGAAGAAGTACATGGTTTGATTTGCTTTTTAACAGAATTACCGTGGATCACAAGTTAATTTAATCACAAATTAAACAAATAGTATTTAGCCCTTATAGCAGTTTCCAATAATAATAATAAGGCACTTTATAAGACACCAGAAAGTTATTATTTGGGAGTTCCATTCCTCCCTATCTCTATATCATTATCATGTAAACAATGATATGTATCATCCATAATATATGATAAAGCACAGTCATATAATGTATGATGACATGACAGTAAATTTTTCGATGATTCTAAATATCCCACTGCCTGACCCCATGTGGTCAGAATGTCTAGATGATGTAATTATTCTATCTTCCATCTGGCAGTTGCAGAGGAAAGAAACACAGATCGTGGCATTGAGAGTAGCTTGAATTTCCTCTTCACTAGCACTAACTTACAAAGTTTTACTACCTGTTTTGAAAGTAAATGTAATTAGAAATATCCATTTGCAATGACTACTTAAAACTGGTAAAACTATAGATACTCAAAATGAGAATTAAAGCCAGTTCTATCTAGTGCTGGTAAGCAAAATTCTTTCAAAAAAGACCTATTATAAAACTTCTTTCTCATTATCTGTTATATTATGATTTGAAATCATTTCTATTAGGATAAAATGTAGATCATAAGACTTGTTTACATAACTATATTGTTATATACTTGAAATTCTGTAAAATAATGAATTAAAATAAGCCTACATTTATCATAAGCTATCATTTTGAGATACTGTAATTCCTACAACTTTATTAGATTAAAAGCATATTTATCATTCATGTCTTCAAATGACTTTTCAGCTTCAAAATATTTTATTTTACATATATTTGTTACTAAGAAACCATTTACTTTTAAAATTCATAGTTCCCTATGTTCTAAAGAACCATCGTGTCTAAACCACAATTAGTTATGAATACAAATTTGTATGTAAAGAAACCTGATATAAGAGAAGTCCTCCTCAAAAAAAGATGTCAATTCTTTATTACTGCTATGTTGTATTTCTGAAATGATCTCAGTTATCTATTGTATAACAAACCATAGTGGCTTAAGAGAACAATGGTTTATTGCCCATGGTTATGAGGCTCAAGATTCAGGCAGAGCTCTGCTTTGCTATGTGTCCATTGGGTGAATGTACATGGTTGCATCCAACTGGGAGCTGGGCTGAGCTGGGCCAAAATGGGTGGGAAGGTCCAAGATGGCCTTCCATGGGTAGTATCTTGGTACTAGCTCTCCTCTCTAAGTGGTCTGTTATCCTTCAGAGCCTCTCTCCCCAGCCAGTTCACCTGAATTTCTTAACATGGAGACTGGGTTCCAATAGAACAAGAAAAGATGATGGAAGGTCGCTGAAGACCAAGGCCATGATACTTGCCCAGTGGCAGTTCCTCTATATTCTCTTAGTCAAACAAGTCACAAGACTAGCCTGTAACCCAGAAAGGTTTTTAAAAACCTTTATTTAGAATCATCTAAAAATTTACTGTCATGTCATCATTAGTTCCACCTCTTGATGGAACGAGTAGTAACATTATATTGCAAAGGGGGTGAGGACCTAGGAAGGAGTGACTCTTTGGAGTCCACATTTATAGATAAGTGATTTGCCACATCTAGTGACTCAAAGGTGAGTCAAGTCATGTAGGTCATGAGAAGAATAGCCCATGCCATGTAGTAAAAATATTGTTATGTAAGGAAAAGAGAGCATAAATGACTGGAATGTATTTCAGAATACACAAATGTACTTAGAACTTTTATGAATTATTGCAGTAATCCTAACTACCAGTGGCAGTAATGCTGTGCCTGACAATGACAAAACCAATTTGTCTATAGCATTCTTTATAATACATTCCACCTGTCACATCTTGAAACTCAGCTGAAGCTGTGCACTGGTTAACCTTGCTGCCTGTTTCATGATTGAATAGGAGGGAGTTCAGTCATTCCTGCAGAAACAGGGAGACAAGAGAATTAACTGGTCTAAGGCAGAGATACTGTGTACACAGTGATACTTAAAATTCTAAGTGCTTATGTCAGATATCTGGGAAGTGTTGGTGATATTAGTATCAGGACAGTCATCTACATTAAATGTCCCTTTCAGTTCAGTTCAGTAGCTCAGTCGTGTCCGACTCTTTGCGACCCCATGAATCGCAGCATGCCAGGCCTCCTTGTCCATTACCAACTCAGGGAGTTCACTCAGACTCACATCCATCGAGTCAGTGATGCCATCCAGCCATCTCATCCTCTGTCATCCCCTTCTCCTTCTGCCCCGAATCCCTCCCAGCATCAGAGTCTTTTCCAATGAGTCAACTCTTCACATGCGGTGGCCAAAGTACTGGAGTTTCAGCTTTAGCATCATTCCTTCCAAAGAAATCCCAGGGCTGATCTCCTTCAGAATGGACTGGTTGGATCTCCTTGCAGTCCAAGGGACTCTCAAGAGTCTTCTCCAACACCACAGTTCAAAAGCATCAATTCTTCGGCACTCAGCCTTCTTCACAGTCCAACTCTCACATCCATACATGACCACTGGAAAAACCATAGCCTTGACTAGACGGACCTTTGTTGGCAAAGTAGTGTTTCTGCTTTTCAATATGCTATCTAGGTTGGTCATAACTTGTCCCTTTAGACTCACACAAAGAATTCTTTGGTACAAGAAGATGATATGTAATATTAATAAATGTGGAATATCTAAAAGTACACACAAGGTCTGGTGACCCAGATCCAAGTCAAGAAACTATCATTCAACATTACTTTTTCTAGGAAATGTTTCATACTCTCAGTTATCAGTTCATTGCTACCAGTTAATCGAAAATTGTTTTCACAGAAGTGTTCTCCTTCTTTGATTGCAACCATGCCCGAAGTCATCGCTTTTATGCTGAAAGCATTCTCAATCCTGATGCATTTATTGCTTATCCTTGTAGATCCTACAAATCTTTTAAAGCAGTAAGTAAAGCATTTTGCCATGTAATTCAATTAGCAAGTCATTTTTTGAAGCATGATCAGTCAACTAAAAATTAGAACATTGAGTATGTATCCAAAAAAATGCATCTGCCATTTTGGTAAATAATAGATTCTTTCTGTGCTGAGTACTGAACAGTAGCTGGGGTTGCTGAAGGGCTTAAATAACTAAACCAACTATTTGTATTCTGGTTGTTTCAGTTCTTTTGAATTATATACAATTTTGCTTTTTTGGTCATTTGTTATGCAGTTATTAGATGTTGTGTACCAGGCATAAGTCCAGCACAAAAATTTTTGTGTGTATATATTTTAAATGTCATCCTCTAAGATGCCCTGAGAAGGCTGAACCAATTAATAGCTACAGTCAAACATATTACTATTTACCTGGGACATGAAAATTATTTTATTAAAATTTGATTATTCATACGGAGCAGAACTGAAGCATAGATAACTCACAGGAATTCCATGCAAATCAATATACATTACAAAATACCAAATTTGATTTTACTTGAGTCATGAAGCACGTGGTGCCAGATCTGAGCTGACTATATTTTTCATTTGCTTATCACTATGAAAAGGTAAAAAGAAAGTCTATTTTGTAGTGGAAAGTAGAAAGATTTTCCTGCTTGTGCTTTAGAGACTTATACCCTGTTTTATCAGGGTAGAAAAATATGGGGTTTCAAACCAAAGTGTGTTATAAGCAATAGCACATTTTGTGCTATTTTGTGAATAAGAATAGTGTTGGGACAGGAGTAAGTATTTCCTTCCTGTTACAGACCAAGGTGAGTGAGCCCTCAGGCTGTCTTCCTGAGCATGTCTTCCTTGTTCATACTGTGGCTGGTGAACTGCAAGTCTCAGAAACCTTGCCAGACAAGCACTGACATTTCCCCTAAACCTCCTTCTCCCCGAACTCATCCTTCTTCAAGCCCCAGATGCTGCTCTGAATGGCTAAAGGGATCCTGACATTCACTACATCAAAGGCAGGTGAAAGCAGGTTTTCAAAGTCATAGCATATTCAGAGTTAGCGGGGTTTAATCAGCTCAAAAGGGGAGAACTCTAGGCTCCTATGCCACATAGATGCTAATTACGGCAACAAACTAGAGAACATTAAGTCAATTTCCTTGACTTGTTTTATTGTACTTTTATCCAACAGTCATAAAAAATGAGATGGAATTTTAAAAAATAAATAAAGTAAGAGGGGTTTCAGTGCTGGGCCATCTGATTCACATTCTTGTGCCTTCACTTAATAGACAAACAAACTCAGACAAATTGCTTACTTCTCTGGGCTTTAGTTTCCTCATCTGCTAAATAAGGAGACTAAAAACATTATAATAATAATATTTTGTGAGGATTAATTGACCTAAATGCACATAAAGTGCATCAAACAGTGCCTTGCACATGGTAAGCACTCACTCAATCAATATGAGCCCTTATTATTTTGTTAGTATTTTTGTTCATTAAAAATGGAGTTTTAAATGGGGTGTTTTACTATAATCCTAGGCTTCCCCGGTGGTTCAGCAGTAAAGAATCTGCCTGCAGTGCAGGAGAGGCAGATTTGATTCCTGGGTTGGGAAGATTCTCTGGAGGAGGAAATGGCAACCCACTCCAATATTCTTGGTTGGAGAATCCCATGGACAGAGGAGCCTGAAGGGCTCTGTGGTCCATCGGATCACAAAAAGTCAGACACGACTGTAGTGACTAAGAATGCATGCATGCACTACAGTCCTAGCCTAAATATCCATAGTTTATAAGTCCGAAAGTTCAAAAACCTAAAGTAGCAAATACTCCAACATTGCTATCCAGGTTTTTTTAAGTTAGTATTTTGTTAGTTTTGTTTTAGATTTTAAAATACATGGATAAAATTTAAGTACCTTATATTCCCTTCATGCCCTTCCCTAAGGCAAACTTTGAGGGAAATTTATATGTATGTGTGTATATATATATATATATATAGTATCTTGCTATAAGTGTCTTTCTGAATTTCTTTTTAAATTTTATAAGATCTACATTGACATATATAGACCTATTGTATTTAGTAGGAATTCTGTAGGAATCAGCCACATTTTATTTATTCATTCCCCTACTAACGTACATTTTGGTTGTTTGCAGTTTTCATTATTAAAAGCAATTCTGCAATAAACACCTTTGCGTATCTCCTTATGTACTTGTGAAGAAGTTTCTTTATGACATGTAATAGAAGTGAAATTTTCAAAGCATATGTGCATTTCCATCTTTATTAGACATTACCAAATGTCTGTCTGCAATGTCTGTTAATTTATATTCCCATAAGAAGCAAATGAGAATTCCCCACTCCATATCATACCAATACTTGGTATTTCCAACTGCCTTAATTTTTGCAAATCTGCTGAGTATGAAATTGTATGTTGTTTTAATTTGTACTCCTGACAGCTAGTAAGATTGAGCATCTTTTTACATAACTATTGACTATTGACTTTCCTCTTCTACGGACTGTCTGTCTATTCATGTTATTTACTCATTTTTTTCTAACAGCCAGCCCCTTTTCCTTATCCCTCAGTTGTTTTTGTTTTATTATGTTTTGTTTTTGAAAACAGGCAGGATAGTCTATTAGGCAACTTAGTCATTCTTAAATGCATATACTTTATTTAGATTTGAAAGATTTATTATAGTTTAATAATACATTCTGAGTTTATTGAAGGTCAGCATTTCTAATTACCTCTTATTTTCTGTCACCAGGGAAATTGCTTCCATTGTCCCAAGGAAGGTTGCCCAACAATGGGTCATTTTGCTGATAGATTTCACCTGAAAAAAATGAAGCCTAATAGATTATATTATTTTTTAAACACAGGGACTGTTTCGCCATTTGCCCGTAAGTATGTAGCTGAATTTTATTGTAATGCCTTAAGGCACTTACCTTTAAATATTCAACAGTTTTTACTGAGTGTCTACTAAATCACTGGGCATCGGGCCAGACTCTGAGGATGCAGTGAAGAACACACAGTGAGTCTAGGCTGGGGGAGAGAAAAGGAAGAGTCTCAGTTTCAACCCTGAGTAATAGGGTTGGGAGATGCAAAGAAGGAATTTCTTTCTGTTGGGAGATGCAAAGAAGGAGTTTCTGCACTCAGATCGGGGAGCCTTCCAAGAGGAAAGATGCCTTCAACACTGATTCCTGAAAAGTGAGTAACAGAGGGAAGGAATGGCAACCCACTCCAGTACTTTCGCCTGGAAAATCCCATGGACGGAGAAGCCTGGTAGGCTGCAGTCCATGGGGTTGCTAGGAGTCGGACACGACTGAGCGACTTTGCTTTCACTTTTCACTTTCATGCACTGGAGAAGGAAATGGCAACCCACTCCAGTGTTCTTGCCTGGAGAATCCCAGGGACGGGGAAACCTGGTGGGCTGCCGTCTATGGGGTCGCACAGAGTCGGACACGACTGAAGTGACTTAGCAGTAGCAGTAAGCAAAAGGAACTGCATATGAAAATGCCTGGAGATAAGGGAGAGCTGGAATCTAAAAAAGATCCCCCTGCTGAGATTGTAGAGACCAGGAGGAAGGCAACATGAGGCGGGTAAGATGAGAGAGGCAAACCGGGTCAAATAATGAAATTATGCTCCATATGGGAAGTCTGGGCTTTATCTTTGGGCAGGTAGAAGCAAAAAGGACCTGGCTGAGGGGTTTCCCTGGTGGTCCAGTGGCTAAGACTCCATGCTCCCAATACAGGGAAGGTGGGTTCAATCCCTGGTCAGGGAACTAGAGCCCACATGCTGTAACTAAAGATGGAAGATCCTGAGTGCCGCCACTAAGACCTGGCATGGCCAAATAAATAAAAACAAATAAAAAGAGTTTTAATTAAAAAAAAAAAAAAGGAACTGGGTGAATGGGTTTGTCAGTTCAGTCACTCAGTCGTGTCCGACTCTTTGCGACCCCATGGACTGTAGCACGCCAGGCTTCCCTGTCCATCACCAACTCCTGGAGCTTACTCAAACTCATGTCTATCAAGTCAGTGATGCCATTCAACCATCTCATCCTCTGTCATCGCCTTCTCCTCCCGCCTTCAATCTTTCCCAGCATCAGGGTCTTTTCCAGTGGAGTCTGTTCTTCACATCAGGTGGCCAAAGTATTGGAGTTTCAACTTCAGCATCAGTCCTTCCAATGAATATTCAGGAAAGATTTCCTTTAGGATGGACTGGTTGGATCTCCTTGCATTCCAAGGGACTCTCAAGAGTCTTCTCCAACACCACACTTCAAAATCATCAATTCTTTGGCACTCAGCTTTCTTTATAGTCCAACTCTCACATCCATACATGACTACTGGAAAAACCATACCTTTGACTAGACGGTCCATCTAGTTTTTCCAGTAGTCTTGTATGGATGTGAGAGTCAGCCTTCTCTAACTCAGTAAATGGGTTTGAGGGATGCAGAAAGTGGAGAAGTCAAGGATGATTCCATCTGGGCAGATGACATACCACATGCTGAACTTGGTAACCAGGCAGAGAGGCTGGTTTGAAGTAAGTTGATGGGCTCAGTTTGTAACATATTAGGTCTGAGATGCTGTTAGAATTTGGGCATGTGCAGTTAGATTGGGTCTCATCCTCTGGAGATTGCTGTGGTCCACAGCCAAAGATTCGAATGTTTAGACAGTAACCTAAGCTATGAAGTGGATGACATAATTACCCAAGAAGAATGTATCAGATGAGAAGAAAGAGAGCAGAGAAAGTGGTCCCTGTGAAGGACACTGAGGAATGAATAAAGAGAGAAAAGATAAAACCATGTGGCAGTCAAGAAAAGAAAGATGATGAAAAAGAGAGAATGCATTCACTGCCCCAAAGACAGGTCCAATGAGACAGGGCCCAGAGGGGTTCGTGGGATAAGTCCCATCACTGGTGAGTTTAGCTTTCAGTGGAGAGGTGATGGTGGCGGTCATAGTTCAGTGGAACAGGCAAGGAGGGAAACGGAGCTTTCTGACGAGGATTAATTTGTGAACTGAAAATTCTCTCTAGTAAATTTTTTCCCCTTTCAGAGGCTTTTCAAACAACTTTATGAAGAATTGCATTTTTTTTTCTGTTATTAAGCATACAACAATTTTAGAATTCAGAATGAAAGATCTGTTTAGTTCTAAAGTTCTTTAAAAGTTATACTTGACTGTTTGCAAGGGATTTATCCTGTTGGCAGGCTTTGTGTTGACTCAGACCTGTACTGACTGGGAACTCCTAGCACAAAGTCTGGTGAGAGAGGAAGGGACAATTCATTCCGCCTCTGAGTCATTAAAAAAAAACACAGACTTTCTTGCTCAATAGGTTTTCTAGATATTTTTCTGGACTAATTGTCAAACTATAGCAAATTAGAATTTGGCTATGGAAAGCAAGGAGTCCCTTGGACTGCAAGGAGACCCAACCAGTCCATCCTAAAGGAGATCACTCCTGGTTGTTCATTGATAGGACTGATGTTGAAGCTGAAACTCCAATACTTTGGCCACCTGATGCGAAGAGCTGACTCATTTGAAAAGACTCTGATGCCGGGGAAGATTGAGGGCAGGAGGAGAAGGGGATGACAGAGGATGAGATGGTTGGATGGCATCACTGATTCAATGGACTTGGGTTTGGGTGGACTCGGGAGTTAGTGATGGACAGGGAGGCCTGGTGTGCTGTGGTTCATGGGGTCGCAAAGAGTCGGATACGACTGAGCGACTGAACTGAACTGAACTGATGGACTATAGCCTGCCAGGCTCCTCTGTCCATGGGATTCTCCAGGCAAGAATACTGGAGTGGGTTGCCATGCCCTCCTCCAGGGGATCTTCCTGACCCAGGGATCAAACCTATGTCTCTTGTGTCCCTGCATTGGCAGGTGGGTTATTTACCCTAGCTCCACCTGGGAAGCCTAGAGAGTTGCCTTAGTTGCTATTAATTCTAGGTAAACCAAGAGAATGACCAAGAGAATCAACCAAGAGAATTACTTTTGCTTTTTATACTTGAGTTTCTGCCATAAAATGATGTAGAAAGACAGAACAGATAAATCTTTGATTTATTTTTACAGGCTGTATACACATATCCAGACTGGGAGAAGATAGATCAAGAGTACGTAAGAAATTCCTAGCTAGCAGATTAGGAACACTCTCTTTTATTTTCAAAGGGTGTGAAATCACCCTTTGTCTGCTCTAAGTCTTTCCAAAACATATCCTGAAACTTCAATACTTTGGCCAAAGTATTGGAGTTTCAGCAACTGAACTGAACTGAACTGATGGAAAACATACACACCACAGAATACAAATGTAATGGATGGAAGAAGACACACACATTTTTCTAAAGTCCAAAAAATATATGGAAAACTAAAGAATTTCTTTAAAAATATTATTAACTATTTACTTTGCAAAAGCAACATGTGATAGTTTATATGTTTTTAAAAATATAACCTCACCAAATTCACTCAAGCTGTATAAAGTTGTATTAATATTTTCTCATGAACATGAACAGCCCTCTTCCTCTTTAACCCTGAAAGTTACATTTACACTGAAGTAGCCAGGAGATAGTGAAGGACAGGGAAGCCTGCTGTGCTACAGTCCGTGGAGTCTCAAAGGGTCGGACACGACTTAGCAACTGAACAGTAGTAACAAAGATGTCGTGCTTCCCCGTGTTCTAAACCCTTCTCTCTCTCTCTTTCCTATTTTGTTTCCAGGTTGGAGGCACAAACTGTCTGTCAGACTTGATGGGAACAACATCACTCAAGGAGGTATATTTCTCCGTGTAGGTGGAACGATTGGGAAGACAGGGGAGTTTGAGTTTGTCAGGTAGGCAAGGATGATGACCTGGCAGGTAACAGTGCTGTACTCAGTTCATCATGCTCAGTACGGCTCAGGCTTTTCTTTTCCTGTAATACAGTACCACCAGCTATTATCTGACAGTAACTTTTCTTTTTTCCCAAATATAAAATAGAAATCATAGTATCTATTTCATCCACAGTTCCAGCTACAGACAGAAAATTTTAGGAAATGTTAAGATGAAAATACAGATCTAGATAATAAAGCAAGTGGGAAAAAAACTGACAGGAAACAAGATATGCTTTTAATTCAGTCTGTTATTGTTATACAAATGTGGGCATATTGCTTTATTTTAGGGCTTCCCTAATAGCTCAGTTGGTAAAGAATCTGCCTGCAATGCAGGAGACCCTGGTTTGATTCCTGGGTCAGGAAGATCCACTGGAGAAGGGATAGGCTACGCACTCCAGTATTCTTGGGCTTGCTTGGTGGCTCAGCTGGTAAAGAATCCACCTGCAATGCAGGAGACCTGGGTTTGATCCCTCTGTTGGCAAGATCCCCTGGAGAAGGGAAAGGCTACCTAATCCAGTATTCTGGCCTGCAGAATTCCATGGACTGTACTGTCTATAGGGTTGCAAAAATAATATATGCCATTATTGTTATACAAATTTGGGCATATTACTTTATTTTTATAGATTCCATATGAAATAAAGTATTTATATGAATAGCCGAATTTCTAATAAGCTCCCTAAGTAGTACTCACAGGTATAGTATATGTGTTAAGATAGTCAAAGGTAGGAATAATTCAGTAGAGACATTCACCCTGCACTCTCATAAAAGGTTACAGTATCCTTCTATCTTGAGTTTTCCTTAATTTTTTCTTTGATCAGCCTTAGCATTTTTGAATTACGTC
This sequence comes from Bison bison bison, assembly GCF_000754665.1. Taxonomy (NCBI): domain Eukaryota; kingdom Metazoa; phylum Chordata; class Mammalia; order Artiodactyla; family Bovidae; genus Bison; species Bison bison. The sequence continues at coordinate 14,571,268 of NW_011495018.1, read as the reverse complement.
TTCCACTTTCATCACTTAATTCTGCAACTCATTTCAGAATTAACATTGTACACACTAATTAGATGTTACCGTTTTGTGAACTGATGAATTAATTAGATGTTTTGGCTCTGTGATTTACATCATCTTCAAATACAAGGCAGAGGCACAAAAAGCAGAGGTTTTGTGGTTGTCGGTCGAGGGATACGTCAGATTAGTCACTCTGGTAGCCTTTGTGCTCATCATCTTGCCTTGGTGCAGCTGCCTGTAAAGGTGAGTTCAGTCAGTGATCGTCTGGATCCCAGTTCACACACAGGCTCCAACCCATGATTTCTAGCCGTGCCTCCCATTGTTTGGCTTTGTTCATCTTCAGCTTAGCCACATTACCCTGACTACACTGCTGCTGCTGCTCAGTCGCTTCAGTTGTGTCTGACTCTGTGCGACCCCATAGAGGGCAGCCCACCAGGCTCCCTGGTCCCTGGGATTCTCCAGGCAAGAACACTGGAGTGGGTTGCCATTTCCTTTCTCCAATGCATGAAAGTGAAAAGTGAAAGTGAAGTTGCTACCCAGCATTAAAATAGATCTAACCCTTTCCTCCCTTCCTGACTTTTATCCACGCTGTTCCATGTTCCAAATACCCTTCTCTGTCTTAGTAGATCTCATCTTGTCCTTCACATCGCCATTAAGCTATTCCTCTGAGAATAGTTCAACATGATCTTGTGTCTGTGGCTCTAAGGCCTACAGTGCACTCATTGCCTGAGGCTGTAGAATCTGTGTCCTGCACAAAGGCAGCTGACCTGGGTCAGGTGGGGAGAGATGCGTGGTTCCCACCCCTTCTAAAATTTGTGAGAATGTTTTGTCATCTCTCTACTTCTTTTGCTAATGTCTAAAGAGGCTACTTGTCATGTCCTTGCATAATCATCCAATCCTCTTTTTTAAGAATAATTAAGCATTTCAGGTCCACAGTAAATGTTTCATCTTGGAATGAGGTCTGCTAAATGAATTTGTGTGCTAGTCTAGTCCCACTCTTCAGTCAAGCGTTAAGAGTCTGGCTTCACCATAGATTGCATGCTTGCATGCTAATGCGCTCAGTTGTGTCTGACTCTTTTGCAAACCCATGGACTGTAGCCCATCAGGCTCCTCTATCCATGGGATTTCCCAGGCAAACATACTGGAGTGGGTTGCCATTTCCTTCTCCGGGGGATCTTCCCAACCCGGGGATCGAACCCACATCCCCTGAATTGACAGGCAGATTATTTACCATGGAGGCACCAGGGAAGCCCTCACCGTACATTATATTTTAGTCATTTGGGTTTCCAGTGACACCATCGTTAAGGGCTGTGCTGTGTGTGCAGTGAGTGAAGGCAGTTCATGGAGCAACAGGGAAATGACCCCTTGAAGTGAAGTGAAGTGAAGTGGAGTCGCTCAGTCGTGTCCGACTCTTTGCAACCCCATGGACTGTAGCCCAGCAGGCTCCTCCATCCATGGAATTTTCCAGGCAAGAGTACTGGATTGGGTTGCCATTTCCTTCCCCAGGGGATCTTCCTGACCCAGGGATCAAACCCTGGTCTCCCGCATTGCAGGCAGACGCTTTACCGTCTGAGCCACCAGGGAAGCCCAGTATAACCTGAAAAAAGTTGTCCTCTGGTAATTAAATCAATTAATTCGACATGTAATAGAACAAGACAGGCCCTAGGAATAGCAGCATCCATTCTTGCATTCAGCAAACATGTAAATGCCTATCGTATACCAAGAATTGTTATAACTGCTGGGGAAACAGACACGGGTCCTACTCTCATGGAGCTCTTCCTCCAGTTAGAGGAGACAAACAATACATTAACAAAGCAGTGAGAAATGGCAGGACTAAAGAAACCTCATCTAGAGTAATTTTGGCTTGCATAAAACACGTCTTATGTCTCAAGTCTCTTATGACTTATTCTATTTCCACACTCACCAAAACACCTTTCTTTATCATTAGTTTGGTTACCCAATTCTTTTTATACAGATGAAGAAGGTACCAGGGGAAGGCTAGGAGTACATTTTGGTTAATGAAAAGGAAGCATTGCACCGCTGTTAGCTGATCAACAGGCTTGTAGTTTTTCTTTCACTTTTGTGAGAATTTAGTCTATCATTGATAGTCTGATGATTTTGGGGGTGTCAATAAACTCTAGTTTCTGATACCACAAAGCCAAGACCAGAGCTTTCACTGTGGAGAACTAGCCCTTAAAAATCAACTAATCAGGCTTCTCATTCTCCCTCTTTTTTCAAGCTTTAGAATTGTGCTGTTCTGAGATGCTGACCAAGGTGAATGGCAAGAATAAATCTCCTATAATCAAATGCAGGGAAATGAAACTTTCTCTTCCATGATACACACAGGTGTTGTCTTCCACTTCAATATTATGAATACCAAGCACAAGCTTATCAGTTTTATTCTTCCATTGACAGTGGAACACTGAAGCCAGGCATGACTTATACAGATTTAATTGATGCAGACATTAACGTTGGAAACATTACAAGCATTGAGTTCATTTGGAAGGAGTATTCATTTGAACGTTCTCAGAGTAAGCTGGGAGCAGAAATGGTGATAGATATATCTGGAAAATACGGATATAAGTAAGTCTTACTTTTTCCTTTGCATTTTCAAACAGTTTAAACTTTGTAATTGACATTTAAAATCCATATATAATTTGAAATTTTCAAATAGTATGAAAATGTGTGCCCCTCAAAAGTTTGCAGTTAAAGAGAAGAAAAATTATTTAAGAAACCAATACTGTATTTGTGAAAGTGTTTATAAAATAAAAACTACTCATTAAATTAGAAGACCTACCTACATTTTCTACCTCACCTACCCTGGAATCATATTAACATTGTCTTTTTTCCCCCTTTAAATTTTTCAGATCTGCTTTCTGTAGCCAAAACATCGTAGGACCTAATATTGCCCAGATCCTGAAACCGTGCTAATCTCAGATATATCACATATAATCTTGATGGATTTACTTAATGGGAGCAATGGGAAAATTAATCTCCCTCTAGCTGGCATCCAGACCAAACCTGGCCCTTGTAAATGAGATAGAAAGGTACAGTTGCCTTTTTTCTGTATAGGATGTTTTTCTTATTGAAAAGCTTTTATCTGAACCTTAAAACCAGACTGAGCCCTGGGACAAAGTACAGTACTGTGACCTATAGGATTCTGGTTTTCAGTGACCAAATAGAGCTGTGTTGCAATTTCTCTGAATTAAGAAGAGGTGCTCCAAGGATGGTGGTACAGACTTGTCAGTGAAAATGAGCCTCTGTCTGATTGAGTGTTTGAAGTACATTTAGAGCATTTCCAAGTGGAATAGCCATTGTTCAAAACGATTTGAAGAATATTTGCTATGCTGTTAAATCTTGCTAAGACAAATTATGTCTATAGCTCATGATGTACAGTAGATGGTGACCCCGTGGGTTGGTACATCTATTGATTAATAATGAAAACTAATGAGAGCACATTAGTATTTTCAAGGTGTTCTTTGGTCTTCAGAGTGAGTGAGAGGTAGAAGAGATTTTGGAGCTCATCTGTGATGTTTGCATCAGTAAGTAATAGGTCCTGAGGATCTTCAGCATCTTCTAGAAGCCTCCTATCACAGAATTACTTATCATTCTAGGCCTTGAAGGTCCCGTTACAAATTTGTATTTATTCTAAGGCAGCATTTCATTTCCAAAGCACTTGACGAATGCCTTGCGTTTATAATAACAATATTGCAATTTCTAAATGTGTTGTTTTCTCTTTTATTTTGCTTCAATTTCATCTAATTCAGTTGTCCTCACCCAGTGAAAATAAAAGACGAGCATTTTTATTTGTTCTGTTTTCTGTCACTGGCCTCAGTGTTTAGCACTGGGCTATAAACATTATTGGAAAGAAATAATGACAGATACTCTGCAGGATATTTCTTGATTCTCCTTGGTGCCTGGCTGCCAACTGAATCTTAAGAAGAGACCCATGGCTGTACATGAGCTTGAGTTGTGGTAGAAAGCAGAGAACAGAGTGGGGTTACTTTCCCATTGAACAAGGAGGAGATAGAAGGTTGACTGGAGAACAAGGCGTAGTGGAAGGAGGAAAGGAGATGAGGATGTTTTCAGCATGATCGGGCTGAGCATCCTACCTCCCTGGTGCCGTATCAGCCCGAGGCCCACGCCAGCGCAGGAACAGGGTGGCCAGGAGCAGCCCCAGCAGGAGGGCCTGGCCCCTACTAACTGTGTCACAGCCCCAGTACTCCTGAGCAAGCTGGCAATGGAGTCAGCTGCATGGCTCTAGGGGCCAGAAACTTCCCGTGAGAGAGCTGCCTTAAGCCTGCACTACTCTCTGCTCAGCCTTTCTTCCTTTCAGGAGGGTCTCACCAGCTGAAGGAAGAATTATGAGCCAGGATACTGCATTAAACTCTGTGAGTCCTGGCCTGGTTGCTTGTTCAAGGGATCTCTGGGCTGGCTCTTTCTTAGCTTGAAAAGACAAATTGGAGTCAATTAACTTCTGGGATCCCTACTTTAATTAACTATAGAATTTCTGTCCTATTGTTCTTTTATCTGTCCCCTTTTCTGCGTTATAAGAATGTTGTGAATGTGAAAAATAGAGCAGGAGCTAGCCAGGCAGATCTGAGAGTTCAGGGTGACAGCACTGAAGTGCATTTAGAGCATTTCCAGGTGGAATAGCCATTGTTCAAATGGTTTGAAGAATATTTACTATGTTGTTAAATCTTGCTAAGACAAATTATGTCTATAGCTCATGATGTATAGTAGGTGGTAACCCCGTGGGTTGGTACATCTAATGATTAATAATGAAAACTAATGAGAGCACATTAGTATTTTCAAAGTGTTCCTTGGTCTTCAGACTGAGTGAGAGGTAGAAGAGATTTTGGAGCTTTTCTCTGTATATTGCCACCTAGGAAAGCTCTTTTTAAAAAATTCTTTTTCTCTCTGAGTACCCTGTGTTACTATAGAAGGGTATTTGTGGTGAAGACCGTTAGGAAATTCTTCTGCTTCTTGAGTGAACTGCCCTTAGTGCTGAAAAGTGACTTCCCACCCCATTAGTCATCACTTCCTTCACTGCCCATCGCCATCGATCCGCACTCCAAACTTGTCATCACATCACCCACAAACACCGCCTCTAAACTTGCACATGGGAGGGTCTTGCTCTTGGACCACATCTGCTTCCTCTTTAGGCCAATGGAGTGAACTTCAGATCTTACATGTAATACCATCTCTCCCACCTACACGTCAGTATGAATCTGTAAACAGTAAATTTGTTGAACATAACTGTAATATCTATTTTATAAAAATTGACAGTAATTTTTAAATAGATTTAAGATTAAAAGAATTAACAATAATTCCTTAATGTTATCTTACATTCCAGTTGTTTTTACATTTCCCAGATTGTCTGAAAAAGGTCTTTGGACCATTGATTGGTTCAAATTTATATCCAAACAAGATCCAAAAATTTCATATGATTAGTAGGTCCCTGTCTCTAGAGGTTTTCCCTCCCCCTTCTTCCACACCAGTTTTTAAATAAACCAAATTACTTGTCCTCTAAAATTTCTCGCATTCAACTGATGGGATCCCCTTGATATATTGTAGTACATTCCTCTCTCCTGTGTATTTCCTATAAACTAGTTACTTAGGTCAGGATACTTGTTGGGATTCAGGTGGGCCTTGACCCCTTCCATGCTCGTCTGCAGGATACACACTTTCTGCACCTTACTTACAGCTTTCAAGTTAACTGGTGATCTTTCTTTTTTTAAAAAAAGTCTTTGTTGAATTTGTTACAGTATTGCTTCTGTTTTATGTTTTAGTTTTTTGGCTGCAAGGCATGTGGGATCTTAACTCCCCCACCAGAGTTTAAACACGCATTGAAAGGCAAGGTCTCAACTATTGGACCACCTGGGAAGTCCCTGCCGGTCATCTTTTATTCATTCAAAGGATTATGCCCATACTAGCACTTCATAGATTTGAAAGGGCTATACCAGTTAGAGTTGTAGGTAAAATAAAACATTGAATGTCTTTGACTTTAGTTGCTAAATGGCAAGGTAAGAGGAGAAAGGTGACATGAAGAAGGTTTACAAGGGTTTGTGCTCTGGGAGGACTGGAAGAAAGGGGCAAATTGTGTAAAGATCCAGTTATGGACGAGGCATTGACCTCTGCACTGCGTCTAGGGCTGGAGGAGCTCCATCATAAATGTTCCTGCAGAAGTAAGGAAAATTCACATAGCTGCTTAAGTTGTGTGTCTGTTTCCCCAGGCTCCTCAGAACAAAGTGAATAATAGAAATCACCCTGTGTAAAAGAGCCCTCAAGTTTTGTTGACTCTGCAAGTCTTCAGAACAAGCAGAGCATTTCAGGAACAGAAGTATAATTTATGCCAAGTTGCTGTTTGCCAGCCTTTTAAAATCTAAGCTCATGTTAGATAAACGTAAAAATCTCATGTCCCTTCTGGGGACTTTTCTCTTCTACTTGGGAAAATCAAATTTTTTTCATATACCCTCTGGCTAAAAAGAGTTGGGAAATCTTTGCTTTCTGCAGATTGTGTAATAAAAATAATAGGTGTGTTTTGTGTTATGTTGTGTGATTTTTTTCCCCCCCAAATACATACTTATATTATAATACCAGATGGGCTTCTTGATTTTACACGTGATTCTCTAGAGTTCTGCTCTAAGTGATTTATACTCAGGAGAGTGGAATGTTTCTACTAGATTTCACTCCAATATGAGGGAATGTCTGAATGCCTATATAGACTGGGGCAAAGATTTTTGGTCAATGTTTTCTCACTTGTACATCTATTTTTAATTTATTTTTGGCTATGCTGGGTCTTCATCGCTGCATGTGGTCTTTCTTTAGTTGCGATGAGTGGGAGCTATTCTCTAGGTGTGCTGAGCAGGCTTCTCATCGTGGTGGCTTCTCTTATTGTGGAACATGGGTTCTAGGACTGTGGGCTTCAGGAGTTGTGGCGCACAGGCTTAGCTGCTCAGAGGCATGTGGAATCTCCCCAGACCAGGGATCAAACCCTTGTCCCCTTGCACTGGTAGGCAGATTCTTAACCACTGGACCACCAAGGGAATCCCAGTCTATTTTCAAAGTTTGAGTTTTGCAAACATTTCACCTTTATACAGTCATATATCTTTCTTTTATTTTCATAGGCTTTTTAAAATTCATTCATTTAAAAAACATTTACTGAGTTACCTTTTACGTGCCAAGTATTGTGGCTAAGTCATGAGGTTATTTGAAATATACAAGAGAGCATTGCAGAGGACATAGGAAAATTAATCTTTGAGCATAATACATCATGATAAGAACTGTGACAGAAGCCGACACAGAGGTGACAGTGGCATAGAAAAAAACACCTTATTCGACTCAGCTCACACCTCCACCCTTCACTCATTGATCTCCTATAAAAGCAATAATGATAAAGATAGTGCAGTAGGTTTTCATTTCTGAATTCTGTGGTTATCGTATCTATTTTTATAAGTGATTCTATTTTGGAATTCACTGTACTGTATTTTTCCAGTGTCTTTGGTCCTAGAGAAACAGAACTGATCTTTCACTCAAACACTCACACATAAATCTGTCCATCACAGATCCACTGACTGTCAGCTATGGCCGTAAGAGCAATAATTTCCTTAAAGGTCCCAGGTCATGCACAGCAGATTTAGGATGATGCCAACCAGAGCATGACTAGTCTTCTCATCTCAGGCTCCTCTAAGACTCCGTCCAATGGTCTTAGTGGAATCAACTGCAGAACAATGCCCATGAGACATGAACACAGATACAGTTATCAAACGTCAATCCATCATTTAGGTATAACCATAGCGAACCTAGGCATCTCAGATGGTGCTAGTGGTAAAGAACCTGCTTGCCAATGCAGGAGGCATAAGAGATGCAGTTTCGATCATTGGGTTGGGAAGATCCTCTAGAGGAAGAAATGACAACCCACTCCAGTATTCTTGCCTGAAGAATCCATGGACAGTGGAGCCTGGCGGGCTAAGGTCCATAGAGATACAAGGAGGCAGACATGACTGAAGCGACTTCATATGCACAGCAGCCTAACATTTAAAATAACTGAAGGCTACAGACGTATGAGTGTATCAGATCAGATCAGATCAGTCGCTCAGTCGTGTCCAACTCTTTGCGACCCCATGAATCGCAGCACGCCAGGCCTCCCTGTCCATCACCAACTCCCAGACTTCACTGAGACTCATGTCCATCGAGTCAGTGATGCCATCCAGCCATCTCATCCTCTGTCATCCCCTTCTCCTCCTGCCCCCAATCCCTCCCAGCATCAGAGTCTTTTCCAATGAGTCAACTCTTTGCATGAGGTGGCCAAAGTACTGGAGTTTCAGCTTTA
>NW_011495018.1:14562206-14562827 GCF_000754665.1 Bison bison bison | reverse complement strand
TTTCAGCTTTAGCATCATTCCTTCCAAAGAAATCCCAGGGCTGATCTTCAGAATGGACTGGTTGGATCTCCTTGCAGTCCAAGGGACTCTCAATAGTCTTCTCCAGCACCACAGTTCAAAAGCATCAATTCTTTGGTGCTCAGCCTTCTTCACAGTCCAACTCTCACATCCATACATGACCGCAGGAAAACCATAGCATTGACTAGACAAACCTTTGTCGGCAAAGTAATGTCTCTGCTTTTGAATATACTATCTAGGTTGGTCATAACTTTCCTTCCAAGGAGTAAGCGTCTTTTAATTTCATGGCTGCAGTCACCATCTGTAGTGATTTTGGAGCCCAAAAAAATTAAGTCTGACACTGTTTCCACTGTTTCCCCATCTATTTGCATTGAAGTGTGGGACTGGATGCCATGATCTTTGTTTTCTGAATGTTGAGCTTTAAGCCAACTTTTCCACTCTCCACTTTCACTTTCATCAAGAGGCTTTTTAGTTCCTCTTCCCTTTCTGCCATAAAGGTGGTGTCATGTGCATATCTGAGGTTATTGATATTTCTCCCAGAAATCTTGATTCCAGCTTGTGTTTCTTCCAGTCCAGCGTTTCTTATGATGTACTCTGCATATA
>NW_011495018.1:14556943-14560800 GCF_000754665.1 Bison bison bison | reverse complement strand
TATCAGTCTTTGCCCTGCTTCATTCCGTATTTCAAGGCCAAATTTGCCTGTTACTCCAGGTGTTTCTTGACTTCCTACTTTTGCATTCCAGTCCCCTATAATGAAAAGGACATCTTTTTGGGGTGTTAGTTCTAAAAGGTCTTGTAGGTCTTCATAGAACCATTCAACTTCAGCTTCTTCAGCATTACTAGTTGGGGCATAGAGTTGGATTACTGTGATATTGAATGATTTGCCTTGGAAATGAACAGAGATCATTCTGTCCTTTTTGAGATTGCATCCAAGTACTGCATTTCAGACTCTTTTGTTGACCATGATGGCCACTCCATTTCTTCTGAGGGATTCCTGCCCACAGTAGTAGATATAATGGTCATCTCAGTTAAATTCACCCATTCCAGTCCATTTCAGTTCGCTGATTCCTAGAATGTCGACATTCACTCTTGCCATCTCTTGTTTGACCACTTCCAGTTTGCCTTGATTCATGGACCTGACATTCCAGGTTCCTATGCAATATTGCTCTTTACAGCATCGGACCTTGCTTCTATCACCAGTCACATCCACAGCTGGGTTATGTTTTTGCTTTGGCTCCATCCCTTCATTCTTTCTGGAGTTATTTCTCCACTGATCTCCAGTAGCATATTGGGCACCTATTGACCTGGGGAGTTTCTCTTTCAGTATCCTATCATTTTGCCTTTTCATACTGTTCATGGGGTTCTCAAGGTAAGAATACTGAAGTGGTTTGCCATTCCCTTCTCCAGTGGACCACATTCTGTCAAATCTCTCCACCATGACCCATTCGTCTTGGGTTGCCCCACGGGCATGGCTTAGTTTCATTGAGTTAGACAAGGCTGTGGTCCTAGTGTGATTAGATCGACTAGTTTTCTGTGAGTATGGTTTCAGTGTGTCTGCCCTCTGATGCCCTCTTGCAACAACTACCATTTTACTTGGGTTTCTCTTACCTTGGACGTGGGATATCTCTTCACGGCTGCTCCAGCAAAGCACAGCCGTTGCTCCTTACCTTGGACGAGGGTTATCTCCTCACCGCCGCCCTTCCTGACCTTCAGCATGGGATAGCTCTTCTATGCCCTCCTGCGCCCGCGCAGCCACGGCTCCTTGGACGTGGGGTTGCTCCTCCTGCCCGCCACCCCAGGCCTCGGGCTTGGGGTGGGGTATCTCCTCTCGTTGCCGCCCCTGACCTCGGACGCGGGGTAGCTCCTCTCGGCCGTTTCTGCGCCGTCGCAGTCTGGTACTCTCGGCCGCTGCCCCTGACCTCGGACGTGGGGTAACTCCTCTTGGCTGCCGCCCTTCGGGCATGGGGTCCTTCCGGCTTCTGCCCCTGACCTTGGACGTGAGGTGGCTCCTCTCAGCTGCTCTTGGCGCATACGTCGCAGCCACCTGCGCTTTGGCGTTAGTTGCTCAGTCGTGTCCAATTCTTTGCAACCCCTTAGACTGTAGCCTGCCAGGCTCCTCTGTCCATGGAATTCTTCAGGCAAGAATACTGGAGTAGGTAGCCATTCCTTTCTTCAGGGGATCTTCCTGACCCAGGGATTGAACCCAGGTCTCCTGCATTGAAGGCAGATTCTTTAGCATCTGAGCCACCAGAGAGATGCGAATGCTACTTTAAAGTAGAGGAAGCACCACTTTTTCTGGACTTTAACCTCAAAGAGCATGTGGGCAGCAGGTAATGCCTTTGAACCTTGTTCATTTATAAAATGAGACAAGACCCTCAAGCTCTTTGTTTAAATAAGAATTCTATTCCAATCATAACACAACATGCAAGAGTGAGAAAAAAGGAAGTGTTAGTGATTCCCTTCTGGCTTAAAATGAAAAGATATGCACACTTAGAGCTTCTGGAAAGCAGAACAGAATTTAAATTTTATCTCCACAGCGAAATGTTTTTAAGTCAACCAATCAGATTCAGACCTTTTACAGGGCAAGGGTTATTTTCACAGGATACAACATCACCACCTAAATTCCAGGTGTTTTACTAACATTCATTATACACAATGCGATTTACTTTTTCTCTGAAGCTGCAGGAGACAATACAACATTTTTCCTGTATTATTTGCAGAGGTTTCTTTACCAGCACTTCCAAAGGCTCGTGGATTTTCAAGGGTAAAAATTGTAGTTCTGTTGGTTATTACAAAAAGAGAGACAGGCCCAAGAAGTCCAAAACACACAATTTGGAGAAAGAAAACTACAGAAAACAAATGCAATACGGGACACATACTGGTTTGTATCAACAATGCGGATGATGTTTTCTGAAATCTCAGAAAACAGAAGGTTATTTTTTTTTGAACTTCCAAAATATCTTAAGATTTAATGTAGTGAATACAGAGCATGGGATTGTGAATTGGAGGTCTGGTCCTGATTCCAGAATCAATTAACAAAGAGAACTCAGGTAAACAATTTCAATTTGAGCCCCCATGTGTGTCCGTCCACCTTTAAAATGAAGATGATATTTATGACTTCTGGGATTGCTTTTTCATTCTGATATCCTTTGGCTAATTAGGTGAGGCTTTACATACACAATGGAGAAGGCAATGGCACCCCACTCCAGTACTCTTGCCTGGAAAATCCCATGGACGGAGGAGCTGGGTAGGCTGCAATCCATGGGGTCGCTAAGAGTCGGACACGACTCAGCGACTTCACTTTTACTTTTTACTTTCATGCATTGGAGAAGGAAATGGCAGCCCACTCTAGTGTTCTTGCCTGGAGAATCCTAGGGACGGCGGAGCCTGGTGGACTGCCATCTATGGGGTCGCACAGAGTCGGACACGACTGAAGCGACTTAGCTAGCTAGCTAGCTTACATACACAAAGGCTTCCCTGTGGTTCAGATGGTAAAGAATCTGCCTGCCATGCAGGACACCCAGGTTCAATCCCTGGGTTGGGAAGATCCCCTGGAGAAGGGAGTGGCAACCCACTCCAGTATTCTTGCCTGGAGAATTCCATGGATAGAGCAGCCTGGTTGGCTATAGTCCATGAGGTCGCAGAGTTGGACATGACTGAGTGACTGACACACACATGTATTCATGAATGAGTGGATAGGTGGGTGAATCGATCATTTAAAAATAAAGTTTAGATTTTCTTCAGTATTCATAATTTTTCCCAACCATATAATGCTCTCATTATGTATCTATATGCTTTCAAATGTACACTAATTGTCCCTAATAAATTCATATTTTCTTAAAGTTTGATTTATCTTTTTATTACAGAAAGCCTTGCTTACTTAATATATTATTTATTAAGCTGTCTTCTAGTGGAGGAATGAGCCTTCTGTGTCACCCAGTGATAGCTTAATGTCAACAAACCACTGAACAACACTCTGCGTTTTTAATGACTCAAACCTCTGTGCTATATGCAGTGAAATTTTTAGTTCTCAAGATCTCAATATGGATTAAAGACCTAAGTGTTAGACCAGACATATAATACTCTTAGAGGAAAACATAGGCAGAAAACACTTTTTCACATAAATCACAGCAAGATCTTTTTTGACCCATCTTCTAGAGTAATGAAAATAAAAACCAAAATAAATAAATGGGGCCTAAAGAATAAAACTAGAGCACTTTCTAACACCATACACAAAAATAAACTCAAAATGGATTAAAGATCTAAACGTAAGACCAGAAACTATAAAACTCCTAGAGGAGAACATAGGCAAAACACTCTCCGACATACATCACAGCAGGATCCTCTATGATCCACCTCCCAGAATATTGGAAATAAAAGCAAAAATAAACAAATGGGACCTAATTAAACTTAAAAGCTTCTGCACAACAAAGGAAACTATAAGCAAGGTGAAAAGACAGCCTTCAGAATGGGAGAAAATAATAGCAAATGAAGCAACTGACAAACAAC
>NW_011495018.1:14548938-14556236 GCF_000754665.1 Bison bison bison | reverse complement strand
TGTTATGAGACAGCAAAAGAGACACTGATGTATAGAACAGTCTTTTGGACTCTGTGGGAGAGGGAGAGGGTGGGATGATTTGGGAGAATGGCATTGAAATATGTATAATATCATATATGAAACGAGTCTCCAGTCCATGTTCGATGCATGATACTGGATGCTTGGGGCTGGTGCACTGGGACGACCCAGAGGGATGGTATGGGGAGGGAGGAGGGAGGAGGGTTCAGGATGGGGAACACATGTATACCTGTGGCAGATTCATTTCGATATATGGCGAAACCAATACAATATTGTAAAGTTAAAAAATAAAATAAAATTTAAAAAAAATAAATGAATGGGGCCTAATTAAATTTAAAAGCTTTTGCACAGCAAAGGAAACAATAAATAAGATGAATAGACAACCCTCAGAATGGCAGAAAATATTTGCAACTGACAAGGGATTGATCTCCAAAATAATACAAACAGTTCATGCAGCTCAATATCAAAGAAGGAACCCAATCAAAAAATGATTGGAAGGCCTAAATAGACATTTCTCCAAAGAAGACATAAGATGGCCAATAAACACATGAAAAGATGTGTTTTATTATTAGAGAGTTGCAAATCTAAACTATAATCAGATATCACTTCACAGCAGTCAGAATGGCCATCATCAAAAAATAATGTGCAAACAATAAATTCTGGAGAGGGTATGGAGAAAAGGGAACACTTTTACATTGTTGGTGGGAATGTAAATTGATACAGCCACTATGGAGAACAGTATGGATGTTCCTTAAAAACTAAAAAGAGAATTACCATATGCCCCAACCACTCCTGGGCATATGCCCAGAGAAAACCATAATTCAAAAAGATATGTTCACCCCAGTGTTCATTGCAGCACTGTTTACAATAGCCAGGACAAGCAACCTGAATGTCCATCAACAGCAGAATGGATAAAGAAGATGTAATACATATACACAACAGAATATTACTCAACCATAAAAAGGAATGGAGTTGTGCAATTTGCAGAGATATCAATGGACCTGGAACACAGAGTAAAGTAGTCAGAAAGAGAAAAACAAATATCGTATAATATGGCTTATATGTGGAATCTAGAAAAATGATGCAGATAAACTTATTTGCAAAGCAGAAATAGAGACACAGACATAGCGAATGGACATATGGATACTGGCTGGGGTGTGGGCGGATGAATTGGAGATTGTGATTGACATATATATAGTGCTATGTATAAAATAGATAACTAGTGAGAACCTACTATATAGCACAGGGAGCTCTACTTAGTGCTCTGTGGTGACCTAAATAGGAAGAAAATCCAAAAGGGGGATATATGTATACATATAGCTCATTCACTTTGCTATAGCAGAAACTAACACAACATTGTAAAGCACTATACTCTAATAAAAATTAAATATATATATATATATGTATATCACTCTGGTTAAGTTCACTCCAAATTCTGATTTTGAACCCATCCTGAAATTTAAGAATAACAACATATATTAAAGGTAGAATATAATTTTTAACCCCCACCCTGATCATTGAATTGTCGCTCTTGGAGGAACAGTGTGCACTGGATTATATAAAACATGGAGGACATTTTGTTTACCAAATGCATGAATTATGTCAGTAAAGAAGGAAAGGCTTGTGGTCCTGGACTCTTTGCTGGTTTGTTGTTTGTTTTCCCAACACACATATCAGGTAAGACAAGGAGTGTGCCCATGGAACTGAGAAGCTGAGCACTGACTGTAATAGTGATGGTCCAGCCTGGTGGCTCAGACGGCAAAGAATCTGTGAGATTCTTTGGGTTCGAGAGACCTGGGTTCAATCCCTGTGTTGGGAAGATCCCCTGGAGAAGGGAATGGGAACCCAGCCCACTCCAGTATTCTTGCCTAGAGAATCCCGTGGACAGAGGAGCCTGGTGGGTTACAGTCCACAAGGTTGCAAATAGTTGGACACCACTGAGAAACTAACACTTTCATTTTCAGTTTCAGCTTCACAGAATGTCTAGCGAACGGGAGGAGAAACAGCACACCTTGGGGTGTTCTTCAGGTATCTGTCCTCAGGTCATATAAGAACTTAGAGGTCATAGGCACTAGCCTCTGTTTCAGTGTAATTGTCGGTGTAGTAATCAATAAAGATATTTGTTTCCAGAGACTGAACTTTCCCCTTGGTTGAACAGTACCCAACAGTGTGTAAACACAACATTTAAGCTCTGTCCACAAGCCAATTTAATATAATTAACCAGTCAGTTTTATTTCTAAAAACTAACAAAAGCATTTAAGTCAAGCAGCAAGTTAATTTTTTAAACAGAATTTCACCAGCTGTTGATTTAATTTTGTTAATAATATATCAATTCACTAGTTCATCCAAAAAGATAACATTTGTTATACGTATAGAGTGTTATGGAGAAAATAGAAAGCTGTAAAGAGATATGGGAACTTGAATGTCACAGGGTTACATAGCCACCTTGGGTAGTAGTTTATAGGGTGGCATTTGACATCGTAAGTTTATGTAACAACTCTTCATATTAAATTTAGATTATTCCTCACAGCAAAAAGACAGAAACTAAGGAGCTCTATGACAACTGATTTTAAAGTAAGATACATTTCTATTTTATGGAAAGATTTTATGATTAATGAATCTTTGAGGCTCTGATTTTTTTTTTTTTTTGCATTGAACAGAGCAATACCTTGCCATCTCTTTGTAGCTTTTGTCATTAGATGGACTTATGTTTGCAGGGATTCTCTGCATCTTTAATCCTCACCCTTTATATCCTATCCTTCTGTTGTTCACCCCATTGACAATAGACTGGGCTGAGTGGGTAGCCTTTCTCTTCTCCAGGGGATCTTCCCAACCCAGGGATCGAACCCAGGTCTCCTGCATTGCAGGTGGATTCTTCACCAGTTGAGCTACAAGTGAAGTCCAAGAACACTGGAGTGGATAGCCTATCCCTTCTCCAGCGAATCTTCCCAATCCAGGAATCGAACTGGAGTCTCCTGCATTGAAGGAGCTCTTTACCAATTGAGCTATCAGGGAAGCCCAGTGGGGTGCTAGAAGGAGGAAAAATGGGGCCTTGGTGGGTGAATCACATGTTGGTAAAGTGAGTATAACCCAGGTCACTATATAACACGGACACCACCAGGAGAGGGACTTACGTGATATGTTTCCATTTTCCTCACTTCATTACTTCATTTCATTTCACTTCATTTTTATTGAAGTACAACAAACATACAAGAAAGTACACAAACCATGAATCTGCAGTTCTGTGTATTTTTACAAGGTAAACAACACACCTTTGTACATTAAAAACACACACACACTAATGACATTACAGAAATCTCCTCTGTGCATATCTCAATCATTATACACCCAAAGGTAACCCCTCTTCTGATTTCTAATACCATAGGTTAATTTTGCTTGATTTTCCTATTTGATATAAATGCAGTCATAAGCATCTATTCATTCTTAGTGTGGCCTGTTGGTGGACACTTAGATTGTCTCTAACTTGAAGTTATTACAAATAATGCTGCTGTAACTATTTTTGTATGTATGAATATGTATATTTTCGGTGCATTATTTTGAGTATAAACCTAGGGATGGACTTGAAGATTCATGAAGTGTGCACATACTCAACTTTGCTAGGAACTGCCAGGAAGCTCTCTAGGTGAGTGTAGCCATTCATACTCCTATCAGCACTGTTGAGAGTTTTTTGTTTTTTTGGGTTTTTTGCCCTCACATCTTCACCAGCAGAGCTTTTTTGTTTTTTGGGTTTTTTGCCCTCACATCTTCACCGCCAGTTCTTCTAATTTAGCCATTCTGGTGAGTGTGTAGTGATATCTCACACCACTCTGTGGTTTTCATCAGTTCTAAAAGATTCTCAGCTATTATTTTTTAAAACAAGCAAAGCACCATACCTTCCAGCATGAGGTTTATTAATAGGGAATGAGATCAAGAATCCAAAGACATCTTTTGAGCTCACCTTCCTTGTAGTAAAAACAGGCTCAAGTCACAGTATTACAGAAAAGCTTATGAATCCAGGGTCAAGGTCAGAGACAGACATTTTTAAAAGAGCACAGAATGAGCTATTGGTGAAATTCCTTTATCAGATGAAATTGTTGCACTTGCATAGTGAGGAAAATGATACCTTTTTCCTCTTCTCTTTGCATTGTTGACTGGAACCCCTGTAATAAAAGACATTAACAAGAGAAAAGCATACAATATAAGGTTAATGTGACACAGGAACCTTCCTAAGGAAATGAAGACTTGAACAAACAGTTACACTTGAGCACTTTTATGCTGTTTGGTGAGGTTTGATGAGAGTGGAAAGTCATGGAAAGATGTGATAAGGCAAAGAGTAGGAGCTAAGTGTAGTAAACTGGGGGAAATTATCAAGGCTTGTTCATTCACATTCCTCTCTGTGTCCCTTCTGAGTACAGAAAGTCACCTCTCACATGAGGGTTTTATGACCTGCTTCGTGGGAAGGGCAGAAAATCCTTCCTGTACATGCCCTTTCTCAAATTTCTTCAATTTAAAATATTCAGTATGCCAGAGGGTCATGTTTTGGGGTAGTATGTCCTAAACCCTGTTGGTACCCATAGCACACGACCCATGGAATTGCTATCATTTATGTTGGAGAAGACTCTTGAGAGTCCCTTGGACTGAAAAGAGATCAAACCAGTCCATCCTAAAGGAGATCAGTCCTAAGTGTTCATTGGAAGGACTGATGATGAAGCCGAAACTCCAATATTTTGGCCACCTGATGTGAAGAACCGACTCATTGGGAAAGACCCTGATGCTGGGAAAGATTGAAGGTGGGAGGAGAAGGGGACGACAGAGGATGAGATGGTTGGATGGCATCACTGACTCAATGGACATGAGTTTGGGTAAACTCCGGAAGTTGGTGATGGACAGGGAGGCCTGGTGTGCTGCAGTCCATGGGGTCACAAAGAGTTGGACACAACTGAGCGACTGAACTGAACTGATGTGAACTGAACACATACAGCTGTAGAAAACCAGACATGTAAAGCTGTGCGAGGGAAGATGTCTGATGACTTCTCCTCTCCCCACTTGCTGCTGGGGGAAGGACTTCCATCCAGTAAACAACTGGTTTGTGAGCCGTAAGATAAACTGGCAAAAATATACTAGGGACAGTATGAATAGCCTCAGCTGTGTTGGCAGCAAAAATACTGTGACTACACAACTGAGAGTCACCAGAAGGCTAGCTGACGCATGGCTGGATTCACAAGGAACAGTTGGCTGACAAAACACCTTCTGATCCTGACTTGGTGTTGGAAAAAGTGGTGACATTTTTAATAGGATCATGTTGTGGCTGTGGAAGCTGTGTTTGGCGTGCTGTGTGGAGAGAACTGTGATTAAATTCCAAGGGGAAGTGTGTTCACATGAAGGAGACCAAAACACTTTCAACACCTGTTTTCAATGCCCCAGTGATACCTGATCCTAGATTTTAAGTGAGGTACCTCGGCATTGTGTTCATTTCCCTGAATAGCCTAAACTTCT
Source organism: Bison bison bison (assembly GCF_000754665.1). Lineage (NCBI taxonomy): Eukaryota > Metazoa > Chordata > Mammalia > Artiodactyla > Bovidae > Bison > Bison bison. The sequence continues at coordinate 14,550,722 of NW_011495018.1, read as the reverse complement.
CACTTCTTCGATAACTTAACACATAAGTTTTAATGTTGATGATAAAATTTTAGATTTTCTAAAAAGAGCAAACTGGTGGAAAACTGCTTGATCTCCAAGATTTCAATATTTCCCAACACTTGTTAATTTTCACCTCCATCCCCAGAATCCCTATTCCTGTCCGCAAAAAAGGCATATTTTTAAGAATAAAGAAGAAACCTCCTTTAGGATGTTTCCTCCTTTAGGATGTTTGAATGCTGGATTCTCAGATATTCTTCATTCTGTCTGTAATATACACCAACCGGTATCTATAGCACAGTGACTTAGTTATGTGCCTGTACTCATGCATGATCTCAAAGATATTTGCCCATTGTAACTTGTTGGTTTCGGGACCCAGTTTAATTAAACTTTGTCCCGTCGTCCTTGTAAATCGTCACCTCACTTTAACTATAAAAGTACACCCCAGAATCTCATGGGGAGCTTTAAAAATCCCAACGTCTGGATCAGTCTCTAGCCCAGTTGATACCAGCATCTCTGGAGGTGAGTCCCAGGCATCAGCATTTTTTTTAAAGATCTTCAGATATTTTCAATGTGCAGAAACAAAGATTGATCACAAGGCTATTTAAGTAGGGAACAAAAGAAAAATTCCTGCACAAGTTATTAGCTTGGTTTTATTTCTCCTTTTTGTTTTTTAAATCACAGCTCACAACGACCAGACTATCTTCACTGGTTCTGAGGAGTTCTACCTCTTTCTTTTTGGGATTCCCTTTACTGAGTGTGGCATTTGACAAGTCTTCTCATTACCATTTTGAGGGCTCTAGGATGTAACCTAGCTTTATATAACTGCTGATGAAGTTTCAGATAGTGTGAAAGAAGGCCATTTTCCTCCACCTACCCTCTGTCCCCCAAAAGTCCTATATGCATAGGCCTAGTCTCCTTGTATGTTGTTTCATCACTGTCTGTGACTCTGATTCTTCATGACCCCATGGACTGCAGCACGCCAGGCTTCCCTGTCCTTCAGTATCTCTCAGAGTTTGCTCAAACTCATGTCCATTGAGTCGATGATGCCATCTAACCATCTCATCCTCTCTCTCCCTTCTCCTGCTGCCTTCAGTCTTTCCGGTATCAGGAAATGGGTCAGCTTTCCAATGAGTCAGCTCTTTGCATCAGGTGGCCAAAGTGTTGGAGCTTCGGTTTCAACATCAGTCCTTTCAATAAATATTCAGAGTTGATTTCCTTTAGGATTGACTGGTTTGATCTCCTCATTGTCTCCTTAATAACATGCTAAATAGACATAGAATACTTAAAAGAGGTTGAGAAAAAAAAATATCACAGCGGGGCTGGGCTGGAACAAAACACCAAAGGGCAAGATTTCATGCCTAGGAGGGAATTACTGTACAGATACCCACGTAATGCCAGCATAGCTGTGTAAATTATTGATGAGGGAGGCGCCCCAGTGTTACGAGGTACGGCAGGAGAGCAGGAGGCAATGCTTTTGCTTGAGCAGAATGAAGGAGAGAAATGAGAGGGCAGAGGTGATACAGGTGTCAGCCCTGTATCCCCAGGGCCTTTGGGGAATCCCACTCCTCTGCTGAGCCTCATTCTCAGAATCCAGTCTCTGCCCTCTTTCTAGAATTCATGTGGGAAGACACAAGAACAACTGTTGGTTTTTCTGCAAGTCTTTGTTTCTTATACTTTCAAACTCACGCTCACTTACTTATTCAACAAATACTTGCCTCAAGTAAGAACTTGCTTGTTGTGTTTGAAGAACAGTACAGGGTTCAGGGTGGTCAGAGCCCAGAGCA
>NW_011495018.1:14543744-14548838 GCF_000754665.1 Bison bison bison | reverse complement strand
GAACGTGAAGGACATGACATCAGGGAGAGAGTGGCCAGCCTTACAAGAGGTGGTGAGAAATTCGGAATTCATGCCAAGAAAGTCTGGGGACCAGTGGAAGATTTTGTGCTTTCTAAAATATAACCCCCTAATAAAATAACTTTGCCATTAACTTTTGCAGAGTGGTTGGCTAAAGATGTGTCCAGTTTTTGTGAAGAGGTTTCCTATTAACAGACTATATCAGTCTGGGAAATTTGGTCATCTTTCGTGCTTTTTTTATTCTTAACTTCCTATTGGGTGTTTTATTTAATGAATTGATTCTTCTGAAGAATGACTTCCTTGCAACTTCTCTGCAAGTAAACATCTTCTTTTCTTTTTTAAATGCTTTTGTTTCCAAGTCATTCTTTCATCCAATCCACAAGCCTTAGTGACTTCGCTGTGCTCAGAAAGAAGAGCAGATTCATGAGAACTGTGTTCCCTCCCTTGATCTCAGACTGCCTGGGAATCACAGTTTCCACAGGCATGATAAGTAACAATGGTTGTAACAAGTGCTCTGCAAATCATGGGTTTTAATTTAGCGACAGCAAATGGAAAAGGTTTTTCTCATATGTTTCTTTTAAGATACAAGTGTTATAAGCAAATATCATTTCTTCAAAAATACTGATAAGTATGGCCCAAAACATTAATGATATTTGCAACCCTGTAGGAGTGTTTTTTTTTTTTTTCCCTACTTGAACTTTTAATGGACTTTAGGGGGAAATCATTGGAAAATGAAATGCTGAAATATTCTAAACTACTTTTCTACTGGGAAATAAATGGCACTCTAGCGGCCTGAATAAATCATTACAGCTAATAAAATATCCTGATATTGCTTCCAGTAAATTTGCACCAGGAAGATTGAATTCCCACAGATTTATACAACCAAATAAGGTCAGTCTATATAAAAGACTGCTGTTTATCCAGCATGGGGGCAACATAAATTTGGACTATTCATTATGTAACAACACCTTCAGTGGGAGTCCTTTGTAGTTTTCCTGAGATTGGAGGCTAGAAGGCTTACATTGCTAGTAGTACTCATTACTGCCAGTAAGAGAGGCTCTACAGGACTTGTTCCAGGAGATTTGACTCAAAAGTCTATGTCTTTAGTCATGATGGGCTTATGTTTTTACCTCATCAAACTGATATCTCATTTTAATTTGCATCTCTCATTACTATACTTCATTTTTACATTTTATATATTTTGTTTTTACATATAATTTTCACTTTTCATTATTATATTTACACACATTTTTAATTTCTGAATATCCTTTTTATGTGCTTTGCCTATTTTATCTGAATGGTTTGTCTTTTCCTTATTGGTTTAGAAAAACTCTTTGCATATAGGAGGTTTAATTTTTTGTCTGACCTACGTACTGCACTTATTTTCCCCAGGTTGTGATCTGTATTTTGTTTTTATACTGTGGAGATGTTTTTAACTCTTATGAACTGTCAGGTTTGGTGTAAGAAATGAGGTTAGGATTGACCTTATTTTTTTTTTTTCAAATGGTCTATTAATTATCTAAAATTCATGATGTTCTGCTGGCTTAATGACACCTTTTATTAGATTATACTTTGATAGTTAGGTCTAATGCTCCTTTCTCTACTCTCTTCATTTGTCTATTTTAGTTTCCCTGCCTTGCACTATGGCATTTGTGGGCCAGATTATTCTTTATTTGGGACCAAATTATTACCAAGGGTAGGAGTGAGGGTTGTTCTATTTTTAGCAGCATCCTTGACTTCTATATACCGATGCAGTCCCCATCCCTGAGTTGTACAGTCAAAAATGCCTCCAGATACTGCCAAATCTTTGAGGGGCAAAGCTGCACCAGTTTGAGAACCCTGGTCTGTTTCTACCCCAGTACCTCATTTTTCTAATAACTATGGCTTTATAGTATAGGTGGTGCAGTGGTAAAGAATTCACCTGCCGATGCAGAAGACACAAGAGACACAGGTTCAATCCTTGGGTTGGGAAGATCCCTTGGAGTAGGAAACGGCAACCTACTCCAGTACTCTTGCCTGGAAAACCCAAGGACAGAGGAGCTTGGTGGACTACAGTCCAGGGGGTCGCAGAGAGTCAGACACAACTGAGTGACTGAGCACACAAGGCAAGTTACCTTTTTTTTTCCCCCCAGAGTTTCCATATTTAGGTTTCCAGAACTCAGAATCATTTGGCAAATTAAGAAAAAAATCCTGATATGAATAATTATAAATCAATACAATTTTATATTTAAAAATTCTGTCAGGATTTTATTGGGTTTAAATTAATTCAAATATAGTCTGTTGAGAACTGACAGCTTTCATGACATTCAGCCATCCTCTTCACAACATGTGTTAGTGTTGGTTGCTCAGTCATGTGCAACTCTAGAACCCCATGGACTATACCAGGCTCCTCTGTCCATAGAATTCTCCAGGCAAGAATACTGGAGTTGATAGCCATTCCCTTCTCCAGGGGGTCTTCCTGACCGAGAGATTGAACTCAGGTCTCCTGCATTGCAGGCAGATTCTTTGCTGTCTGAGCCACTAGGAAAGCTCTTCTTTGTAGCATATCTTCCCTGAATTGGGTGTTTCTATGATCTGTTAGTAGAGTCCTTTGGTTTACTTTGTAAAAGGTAGAGGGAAAAAAGAAAAAAAAAAAACCTATGAAAGAAAAAAATAACCCAATAAAAATGGTCAAGACTTACCTAGTGATCATGAACTTTGGTTGAAATCCTAACTCTACTGTGATCTATGGATGACCTTGGCAAGTTATTGAACCCTTCTGCAGCTCAGTTTTTTCAGTTACAAAATGAGTAGTAATAATACATAATCATAGTTTGCTTTGAGGATTAAGTGATAATATAAAAAATCCCTCACCCTCAATAAGGGCGTTAGTGGCAAAGAACCTGCCTGCCATTGCAGGAGATGTAAGAGACTCAGGTTCGATCCCTAGGTTGGGAAGATCCCCTGGAGGAGGGCATGGCAACCCACTCCAGTGTTCCTCCCCGGAGAATCCCACATACAGAGGAGCTTGGCGGGCGACAGTCCATAGGGTCGCAAAGAGTCAGACATGACTGAAGTGACTCAGCACACATTAGTCACTCTTGGAATTCCTAGGTATTTACTGTCATTGTTTTGGTGAGCAGAATCTCTTCTTTTGTGATATGAATTATTTCCATAGAAATGAATCTGTTGAATTTTGCATATAACTTTTACAACTGATTATGTTACAGAATTCTCTTATTGTTTTTGGTAGTTTTTTCATAAATATAGTGATAGCTTCTGGAAATAAGAGAATATCACCTCCTCCTTCCCAGCTGGTATATTACTTGTTATTGAAATGTTGCAATATTTGGCACCTTCATAGCAACCTAAATTATGATAAATAACAAACATCTGGTGTAAATGAAAATGTTTCTGGTCTTTCATTATTAAGCATTGGTTCCTGAGAGGTGTTATTGTTATCTTAAGGAAGTAGCTTTCTATTCTTACTCTCCAAATTGTTTTTTAAATGAGATGTTGTTAATCAACAGGCGTAAAGTTTCAGTTACTTCTGTTGCTCAGTTGTGTCCAACCCTTTGTGAGCCTGTAGACTGCAGCACTCCGGGCTTCCCTGTCCTTCACTATCTCCCAGTTTGTTCAAACTCATATCCATTGAGTCAGTGATGCCATCCAACCATCTCATCCACTATCACCCCCTTCTGCCCTCAGTCTTTCCCAGCATCAGGGTCTTACCATGTAGGACCACCCAAGACAGATGAGTCATGGTGGGGAGTTCTGACAAAACGTGGTCCACTGGAGAAGGGAATGGCAAACCACTTCAGCATGCTTACCTTGAGAACCCCATGAATATGTGAAAAGGCAAAAAGTTTCAGTTATACAAGATGAATAAGTTTGAGAGATCTGTTGTATGATATTGTACCTATAGATAGCTATCTGTACTGTACACTTAAAATATGTTAACAGGGTAGGTCTCATATAAAGTGTTCTTATCACAATAAAATAAAAATTGAATTAAAATAATAAATGTTGAGTAAAAAAGCAGACAGATCAATGGAACAAAAGATGAAGACCCACAAAAATATGGAAATGGTACAATTTTGAACTGGAATCTGCAAAATAGTGGGAATAGGTTAGATTTTTTTTTTAACTTTATAATATTGTATTGGTTTTGCCAAATATCAAAATGAATCCACCACAGGTATACATGTGTTCCCCATCCTGAACCCTCCTCCCTCTTCCCTCCCCATACCATCCCTCTGGGTCATCCCAGTGCACCAGCCCCAAGCATCCAGTATCGTGCATCAAATCTGGACTGGCGACTCATTCCATATATGATATTATACATATTTCAATGCCATTCTCCCAAATCATCCCACCCTCTCCCTCTCCCACAGAGTCCAAAAGACTGTTCTATACATCAGTGTCTCTTTTGCTGTCTCATATACAGGGTTATTGTTACCATCTTTCTAAATTCCATACATATGCGTTAGTATACTGTATTGGTGTTTTTCTTTCTGGCTTACTTCACTCTGTATAATAGACTCCAATTTCATCCACCTCATTAGAACTGATTCAAATGTATTCTTTTTAATGGCTGAGTAATACTCCATTATGTATATGTACTATAGCTTTCTTATCCATTCATCTGTTGATGGACATCTAGGTTGCTTCCATGTCTTGGCTATTATAAATAGTGCTGCGATGAACATTGGGGTACATGTGTCTCTTTCAATTCTGGTTTCCTCAATGTGTATGCCAAGCAGTGGGATTGCTGGGTCATAAGGCAGTTCTATTTCCAGTTTTTCAAGGAATCTCCACACTGTTCTCCATAGTGGCTGTGCTAGTTTGCATTCCCACCAACAGTGTAAAGGGTTCCCTTTTCTCCACACCCTCTCCAGCATTTATTGCTTGTAGACTTTTGGATCGCAGCCATTCTGACTGGCGTGAAATGGTACCTCATAGTGGTTTTGATTTGCATTTCTCTGATAATGAGTGATGTTGAGCATCTTTTCATGTGTTTGTTAGCCATGTGTATGTCTTCTTTGGAGAAATGTCTATTTAGTTCTTTGGCCCATTTTTTGATTGGGTCATTTATTT
>NW_011495018.1:14543119-14543644 GCF_000754665.1 Bison bison bison | reverse complement strand
TTTCCTTTGTTGTGCAGAAGCTTTTAAGTTTAATTAGGTCCCATTTGTTTATTTTTGCTTTTATTTCCAATATTCTGGGAGGTGGGTCATAGAGGATCCTGCTGTGATGTATGTCGGAGAGTGTTTTGCCTATGTTCTCCTCTAGGAGTTTTATAGTTTCTGGTCTTACGTTGAGATCTTTAATCCATTTTGAGTTTATTTTTCTGTATGGTGTTAGAAAGTGCTCTAGTTTCATTCTTTTACAAGTGGTTGACCAGTTTTCCCAGCACCACTTGTTAAAGAGATTGTCTTTAATCCATTGTATATTCTTGCCTCTTTTGTCAAAGATAAGGTGTCCATATGTGCATGGATTTATCTCTGGGCTTTCTATTTTGTTCCATTGATCTATATTTCTGTCTTTGTGCCAGTACCATACTGTCTTGATGACTGTGGCTTTGTAGTAGAGCCTGAAGTCAGGTAGGTTGATTCCTCCAGTTCCATTCTTCTTTCTCAAGATAGCTTTGGCTATTCGAGGTTTTTTGTATT
>NW_011495018.1:14509402-14543019 GCF_000754665.1 Bison bison bison | reverse complement strand
TCCATACAAATTGTGAAATTATTTGTTCTAGCTCTGTGAAGAATACCGTTGGTAGCTTGATAGGGATTGCATTGAATCTATAAATTGCTTTGGGTAGTATACTCATTTTCACTATATTGATTCTTCCAATCCATGAACATGGTATATTTCTCCATCTATTAGTGTCCTCTTTGATTTCTTTCACCAGTGTTTTATAGTTTTCTATATATAGGTCTTTAGTTTCTTTAGGTAGATATATTCCTAAGTATTTTATTCTTTCCATTGCAATGGTGAGTGGAATTGTTTCCTTAATTTCTCTTTCTGTTTTCTCATTATTAGTGTATAGGAATGCAAGGGATTTCTGTGTGTTGATTTTATATCCTGCAAATTTACTATAATCATTGATTAGTTTTAGTAATTTTCTGGTGGAGTCTTTAGGGTTTTCTATGTAGAGGATCATGTCATCTGCAAACAGTCAGAGTTTTACTTCTTCTTTTCCAATTTGGATTCCTTTTATTTCTTTTTCTGCTCTGATTGCTGTGGCCAAAACTTCCAAAACTATGTTGAATAGTAATGGTGAAAGATTTTTTAACAAATAGTGCTTGAACAATTTGTTATACTTATGCAGTTGGAACCTCTACCTCGTACTGTGTAGTTAAAAAAAAAATCTATTCCAAGTGGATTGACTTACATTTTAAAGGACTAGCTACAAAACAATTAGATATTATAAATCAACTATCTTTAAAACTTTTTAAGAAGGATAACTGAAAAAGGAAATACATATTTAATTACACTAAAATTAAGAACTTCTGTTCATGAAAAGAAGACAAAGTAAAAACTCCATGATCTCACAATCAGAAGATATAGTGACACATGTGTAACTGATAAGCTATTTATATCCAGCATATGTAGAGAATCCTTACAAATATGAAAGAAAAAAATAACCCAGTAAAAATGGTGAAGAGGCACTTTACAGAGGAAGAAACCTAAGTAGCCAAAGAAAAGGTGCTGAATGTCATTGATAATCAAGGAAACATGGACTGAAATCACGAGGTGGTTTTGTTGCCAACAGATTGGCTAAACTGTAAAAGTCTGATAACATCAAGTTATTGTAAGGACGTGGAGCAACCAGAATAGACGTACAGTGCTGATGGAAATGTAGATTGGAACAACCTCTTTAGAAATATCAGCAATTTGACACAACCACTAAAGAGCAAGAACAAAAGGCTGTCAAAAGAACTTTACAGCCTATCAAGTCCAGTCCTAGATATGTAATCTGAAAACACAGTCACACAGGTAGTGTGTAAGAACGTTCACAGAGAGTTTTTGTAACACCAAAACCAGATACAATCCAAATATCAATAAGCAGGAAAAAATGGATAAATTAGTGGTGGTGTAATCACAAAATACTGAGCCAAAGCTACTCACGACATGGATGAACTTCAAAAACATAATGTTAATGGAAAAACCAAATCGCAGAAGAATGCATACATACAGTATGATTGCATTTATAGAAAGTCAAAGACATGGAAAACAAAGCCATATGTTTTTAGGCATACAAACACATATTGTATTTCAAGCACACAAAGTAGTTTTAAAAACTGCAGGGTGGTGATAAACAAGGTTAGATCTGCGGCCACTGCTGATCGAGGAGGAAGGGATGGAATGGAGGAGGGTCATGGAGAGGATTTGTCCTGTCCCTTCAGCTGGGGGCCAGATACAGTGGTGTCTCCTCATATACACATTCACCAAATATTTACCCAGAGCCCTCAGTGTATCAGGGGAGACGACCATGAACAAGACAGACGTGCTTTTTGGAGCTGATTTCTGGTGCTAAAGTGGTAAAGAACCCGTCTGCCAAAGCAAGAGATGCAGGAGACCTGGGTTGAATCTCTGAATCAGGAAGATCCCCTGGAGAAGGAAATGGCAACCCACTCTAGTATTCTTGCCTGGAGCATCCCATGGCCAGAGGAGCCTGGCGGGCTACAGTCCGTGGGATCGCAAAGAGTTGGACACGACTGAGCATGCACACGCCTGGTGCTTAGAAATAGACAAAAAAATATGATTAATAAATAATATATGTTATATAGTGATAGAAACTAAAGATTTTTTAAATGAAGCATAGAAAGAGATGAGGAAGGAAGTGTTGACTAGGATGAGTTGAAATTTTATGTAGGGTGACCAGGGAAGGCTTGCTGTGGAGATGGCATTTTTCCAGTAGTCACACATGGATATGAGAGTTAGACTATAAAGAAAGTTGAGCACCAAAGAATTGATGCTTTTGAACTACGGTGTTGGAGAAGACTCTTGAGAGACCCTTGGACTGCAAGCAGATCCAACCAATCAATCCTAAAGGAAATTAGTCCTGAATATTCATTGGAAGGACTGATGTTGAAACTGAAACTCCAATACTTTGGCCACCTGATGCAAAGAGCTGACTCATTTGAAAAGATCATGATGCTGGGAAAGATTGAAGGTGGGAGGAGATGGGGAGAATAGAGGATGAGTTGATTGGATGGTATCACTGACTCAATGGACATAAGTTTGGGTAACCTCTGGGAGTTGGTGATGGACAGGGAGGCCTGGCGTGCTGCAGTCCATGGGGTTGCAAAGAGGTGGACACGACTGAGTGACTTAACTGAACTGAACTGACCAGGGAAGGCTTGCTTTGGAGGTGGCATTTGGATGAAGTCCTGAAGGTAGCATGACTGAAGCCCTGTGGCTGTGTGGGGAGGAGAGCTGCAGGTAGAGAAAGGCCAGAGGCCTGCTATGGGAGCAATCAACCCTCCAGGAGTAGGGAGAAGTCAGGTGGCTGGAGCCCACCTGAGGACTGGAGGGTGGGGAGGTCAGGGGTGTGGGGTGTGGGGAGGGTGGGTAGGAGACATATTGGAAGGTGCCGGGGGAAGTGCATCACAAGGAAGCTTTTGGTTTTATTCTGAGGGAAACATGATGCTATTGTGGTTTTGGACAACAAGTTAACTGTCTTTTATCATGATTCTTTATGTCACACACATATTTTACAAGTATTCTTTTGTGACAATTCAATATGATTTTTTAAGCGTATTTAAGAACTAAAGTAAGTCTTTCTCCCTCTCCTCCTCTCCTTCTTTCTGCTTTATTCCCATGGACTTACGAAACAGGAGACAGGTGAACATGCAACTCAAATGTTTAATTAGTAAATAAGCTTATAACACAACTATAAATAGCAATAGTCATCAGGGACTCGAAGGTGTACTTTCTAAATAGCAGCCAGAAGCAGCTATGGAGAACTCACTTTTGTAACAAGCCCAGACTTAGTCTCTGGCTGTGACTGAAAGGTTAGCTTGATATTCACATGACCAAATGCCTTGAAGAATTAGGACTGTGATTCTTAGAAGTTTCTGTTCTCTGATGTTTTAACCCAGTTCTGAGATAACGAGAGCTCATTAAAATCCCCATGCAGGATTTTACAGACAGCTGGTGTGATGATGCCCGTTGAACAAGATAATTCACTCTTCCTTTATCCATAACTAATCTGACTTTATCAGAACTGGTTCTTTTCTCTGTGTGTGTCACTACAAGCAGGTCACTCACTAAAACTTCTCGATCATTCATTATACACAAAAGCCTCTGCCCTTTTATTCCTCTTGTTTTCTTCGTTTCTGCACCTGCTCTCTTATCTGGGCACAGAGTCATCTTTTTTAGGGACACATATTCAGAATTCAAAGGCAGTGGCTCTTTATCATGAGTCTCGGCTCCTGGCCTCACAGAGCACATCTGAGCAGGTAGATTAGACAGATGCTGTACACATAAACCTCCAACTCTCCTCAAGAGAATATCTTTTCTGTTTTTTTTTTTTTTTTTCTGGACAGAATTTTCCAAGTTGAATCTCAGCTTATTCTCTCCCTCGTAGTTTCATCCGATGGTCTATAACTTGTTCTTCCATTATGCGTTAACCACAGCTCCTTCACTTAGCTCACTTTTTCTTCTGCATTATTGTTGAGAGGTAAATTGGTCGGGCATACTTTATTCTAACTTAAACTCACTTTTCTAGAATGACTGAATGACTTGGTTGAGTTTGCAGTGAAGAATTATCTTCAATTTCCTGTTTGTGAATTTACTGTGGTTTAGTCAAGCTGTTCAGGAGAAGGCAATGGCACCCCACTCTAGTCCTCTTGCCTGGAAAATCCCATGGGAGGAAGAGCCGGGTAGGCTGCAGTCCATGGGGTCACAAAGAGTCGGACAGGAATGAGTGATTTCACTTTCACGCATTGGAGAAGGCAATGGCAACCCACTCCAGTGTTCTTGCCTGGAGAATCTGAGGGACGGGGGAGCCTGGTGGGCTGCCGTCTATGGGGTCACACAGAGTTGGACACGACTGAAGTGACTTAGCAGCAGTAGCAGCAGCAGTCAAGCTGTTCACAGAAAAAAATACATGGGTAGGTAATTTTGAGGGTTTATTTGGCAACCTTCCCTAACAGGCTCTGTGGTAACAAAGTCCTTTTCAATCACAAGCATATTCCAGAATCGTGGAATTAAAAAGAACCACATTGAAATTTAAGCATTGCTTATTCAGATGTAAGGAGAAGGGCATGGCAACCCACTCCAGTATTCTTGCCTGGAGGATCCCCATGGACAGAGGAGCCTGGCGGGCTGCAGTCCATGGGGTCCCAAAGAGCAGACATGACTGAGCAACTAAGTACACACCCACTCAGATGTAAAGATAAATTTAATGTCTACACTTATGACCTTCCCTCAGTGTTTAATGATAAAAGTTTTTCAGTGGTTAACATTGGAAACATTTGTGTTCTCTCTCTTTGGAATTGTAAGCAAAGGGAAACATTTACCCATAAAAGGACATTTCTATTCTAGCACAGTGTATGGAACCTCCTGAAACTGCCTGGTGAATGGGGAAAATTTGTCCTATTAGATATTGCAAATGCTTTTTTTAAAAGACATAAAACATACTTCATACCTATCTACTTTTAAGTTAAATTTAAATATATCGTGGCTTTGAGTATTCTGAGTCATATACACTTAAAAAACGTCACTGTTAAATATCCTTGAGAGTTTTTTAGATATAATTTACATAAAGAAATGTGTACGATATGGCTTAAATGTAGGGCTTGAGGCGCTCTTATGCATACTGTGTAACCTCTACTCAGATCAAGATGTAGAACACCCTAGAGAGTTCCCTTCTGGCCCTGCTCTCAGCCTCCCCCACTCAGAGGTAGCCACTTCTCTGACTTTGTCACCGGATGATAGTTTTCTGTTTGTGACCTTCAGATAATAGGAATCATACAATATTATTACACGTTTTTGAGTTTTTAAAAACTGAATTATTGTTTTTAAAAACTATATGATCCAGGAATTCTATTTCTGAATATAGGCCCAAGAAATTGAAAGCAAGGCTTCAAACAGACATTTGTACACCCATGCTCATAGCAGCAGCATTCACAGTAGTCAAAAGGCAGAAGCAATGAACTGACCATTCATGGATGAGTGGATAAGCAAAATGTGGTACACACAAATATTACTCAGTGCTAAAAAGGCAAGAAAGAATACACAAGTTACATCATGGATGATACTTGAGGATATTGCTCTAAGTGAAACATATCAGTTACCAAAGGAAAAATACTGTGCGAGTCCAGTTACATGACGTACCTAGAGTACTCAAGCTCATAGCACAGAAAATAGAACGGTGGTTGCCAGGAACCATGGGGAGAATAGAAGTGTAGAGTTATTCTTTAATGGCACAGAAAATCAGTTTAAGTGAAATAAAACTGAAAGAGATGGATGGTGGTGATGATAGCACAACAATGTGAATGTTTAATGCCACTGAACTATATACATCAGAATGGTTAAGATGGTAAACTTTGTTATTAGTGTTTTACCACAATTTTTAAATCAAATTATTTCAGTCATTTTTCCAGTCTTTGAAAGCTAGATTCAACAGTTTTTGGCACTTGTTTGTAAATGCTGCTGTTGGGGGCAATGGCAGAGAAACACAAATATTGTGTTTCAAGAGTTGTCTAATGAAAGCCTTTGTAAAGGGCTAAAACCCTATACTTTCAAATTACTCAGCAGGTCAAAGTTTGGCTACGCTGCATATTTTTTTAATTTAAAATCTATATTCATAAAATAGCCTTAGAATCTTGAAAGAAAGCCATACATTGTTTTATCTGTAAGTGCATTTGGATCCAGGATATCTCCAGCTCAAGCCAGAGATGGAAAAATTCATGCATGAAAAGGGAAGTCTTCTGACCAAGATAGGACCCTTATGCTCGAGTTTAAAGCCTAAACCAAGAAAAATAAAAAAACGAGTATTTCTCCTCCCTCTGCATTAATGGTCATGGCCACCAGCATTGAGTGGGAAATAAGGTTGGAAAGTATGACTGACCTGAGAAATGTCAGGGATAAGACACTTCTGTGCTTAGAAAAGAGCATTTCTGCTGATGATATTGCAGTTAATTGTTGACACATTTGTTTGGATGTTTGGATGTGAGTTGCTAAGACAGAGGAGAGAGCGGGGAAAGACATACCTGCTACAATGTGTGTGTGTGTGTGTGTGTGTGTGTGTGTGTGTGCGCGCGCGCACATGCGTGTACACGCGTAGGAACCCAATGTGAGATCTACCCTGATAACAAGTTCTTCAGTGTACAATACAATATCGTTGACTACATGTACAGCATTATACAGCAGATCTCTAGAGCTTATTCATTTTGCTTAACTGAAATTTTATGCCTTTCGATTCATAACTCCCCACTTCCCTTTCCCAGCAACTGGCAATCACCATTTCACTCTGTTTCTGTGAGCTTAACTATTTTCAGTACCTCATATAACTGGAATCATGCAGTATTTTTCCTTCGGCAACCTTATTTCATTTAGTTCATGTCCTCAAGGTTCATCCATGTTGTCACATATTACAAAATTTCCTTCCTTTTAGAGGCTGAATAACACGCCATTGCACACATGTGCCTTGTCTTTATCCAATCATCTGACAATGGACACAACTCAATATCGTAAGAAATAATAGCCCAATTTTAAAATGAGTGGAAGACTTGAATATCCTTTTCTCCAAAGAAGACATTAAAATGGCCAACACCTATGGCTGATTCATGTTGATGTTTGACAGAAAACAACAAAATTCTGTAAAGCAATTATCCTTCAACTGAAAAATAGATAAAAATTTTTAAAATTTATGAAAAAATGCTCAGTGTCTCTAATCATCAAGGAAATGCAAATCAAAATGAGAATGAGGTATAGCCTCACCTGTCAGATTGGCTATTACCAAAAAACAAAAGACAACAAGCTTTAGTGAGGATGTGGAGAATTTGGAACTCTTGTACAATGTCAGTGGGAATACAAAATGGTACAGCTGCTGTGGAAATCTATATGGAGGTTCCTCAAAAGATTCAAAATAGGACTACCGTGCATCCAGCAATTCCATTTCTAGTTAATTATTTGAAAGAATTGAAGTCAGGAGCTCAAATAGGTATTCAGTTCAGTTCAGTTCAGTCGCTCAGTCGTGTCCAACTCTTTGTGACCCCATGAATCACGGCACACCAGGCCTTCCTGTCCATCACCAACTCCCGGAATTCACTCAAACTCATGTCCATTGAGTCGGTGATGCCATCCAGCCATCTCATCCTTATTAGCATCCTTATATTCACTGTAGAACTGTTCACAGTAGCTGAGACGTGTAAACAAATTTTATGTTGACTCACAATGTACTATTTGGCAGAAGAAGGTCCTTAAATCACGTTCTGGATAAACTTGAAATTCATTTTGGAATGCTTTCCACATTTTCCATGAGCAGCCATTTGAATCCTCCTCAGGGAAAGATATGAATATCTGCTCCTCTAAGGATAACAAAAGCAAACTTTACGACTACTCTTTTTTTTAATGCCTATGTATTTTATCTAATCAAAATGAAGTTAAACTTATAAATCTTTTTACCTATAATGCTATAATTCTACTTTTGATATATGTTCACCTGAAATTACAGTTTACTCTTGCCAAAGAGATGTGTTCTCAAATACTCATAGTATACTGCAGTAGCCAAAAACCAGAGACATCTCATTGTCTGCCAACAACAAAGCGGCTAAATAAATTGTGGTATATTCATGCAATGAAATAACACACAATTTCTATAAAGAAAGGACTACTGATATATTCAACAACATGAATTATTCTCATAGACATAATATTGAATGAAAACTGTCAGACACAAAAGAATACATACCATATGAGTCCATTTATATGAAGCGTAAAAACAGGCAAAACTAATGAACAAAGGTGATATAGGTCAGAATAGGACTCTTGGGAGTAATTTCTCACTCAAAGGGGTCCTAAGGAAGTCTTCTGGGTGCTGAAATATTCCATATTTTGATTTTAGTAATGGTTACATGGATGTATATATACATGCATAAAAATTCATCAGGGGGTGTACTTTTTCTATTATAAGCCCTTAATTTTTTCAAATTTAATTTTTTTTTTAACTTTACAACATTGTATTGGTTTTTCCATATATCAAAATGAATCCGCCACAGGTATACATATGTTCCCCATCCTGAACCCTCCTCCCTTCTCCCTCCCCATACCATCCCTCTGGGTCGTCCCAGTGCACCAGCCTCAAGCATCCAGTATCATGCATCGAACCTGGACTGGCAACTCGTTTCATATATGATATTATACATGTTTCAATGCCATTCTCCCAAATCATCCCACCCTCTCCCTCTCCCACAGAGTCCAATAGACTGTTCTATACATCAGTGTCTCTTTTGCTGTCTCATATTCAGGGTTATTGTTACCATCTTTCTAAATTCCATATATATGCGTTAGTATACTGTATTGGTGTTTTTCTTTCTGGATTACTTCACTCTGTATAATAGACTCCAATTTCATCCACCTCATTAGAACTGATTCAAATGTATTCTTTTTAATGGCTGAGTAATACTCCATTATGTATATGTACCACACAGCTTTCTTATCCATTCATCTGCTGATGGACATCTAGGTTGCTTCCATGTCTTGGCTATTATAAACAGTGCTGCGATGAACATTGGGGTACAGGTGTCTCTTTCAATTCTAGTTTCCTCAGTGTGTATGCCCAGCAGTGGGATTGCTGGATCATAAGGCAGTTCTATTTCCAGTTTTTTGAGGAATCTCCACACTGTTCTCCATAGTGGTTGTACTATTTTGCATTCCCACCAACAGTGTAAGAGGGTTCCCTTTTCTCCACACCCTCTCCAGCATTTATTGCTTGTAGACTTTTGGATCGCAGCCATTCTGACTGGCGTGAAATGCAATCCCTTAATTTTTAAAATGCTAAATTTTAACGTCTAGAAAACTTCAAACAGTGAAATTGTATGTTTGGAGATCTTTAGAGTCAGTAAGCCCAAGACATTTATGTAATTTAATGTTAATTGATATATTACATTGGTATTATTTTTGTTCTTCCATATAATAAACATATTCCATATAATAAATATAATAAATAAATATGTATTATTAATTTCTTTTTTCCATGATATGAGGCTTTTGGTAACTATGATCTATGAGAATAATTCTCCTCATAGATCTATTTTTAATCAACTTTGTCATAAACTTTGTTATTTAAAATAAACTGCAGTCAATTAAAGTAGATGATTTGATGAGTTCTGACAGTTGTATAAGCTGTTAAAACTGCCACCATAATGAAGATATACCCTCAAAAAATTCCTTCTCTCCCCTTTACTGTCCATTCTTCCCTCCATCCTGGCTCTAAGCAACCATTCTGTTTTTGTATATGCAAAAAAGATTCACTTGTATTTTCTAGAATTTTAAATAAATGGTGTCAGACAATACATATTCTTTTGTTTCTGGCTTCTTTCACTCAATGTGATGACTTTGAGATTCATCCACGTTCTTGGGTGTGTCAGGAAGTCACTCCTTTATATTGATGAGAATTATTTTCTTGTATAGACATGCCACGTTTGTTAACCCAGCTATTTGTTGATGGATATTGGGTATTTCCAGGTTTGGCTACTGGAAAGAAAGATGTAATGAACTTTCATATGTAAGTCTTCCTGTGTACATATTTTTATTTTTCTTGTATAAATACCTGGGAATCAAATGGCTGCATTATTTGGTAAGTGTATATTTAACTTTAAGAAACCAAGAAGTATTTTTCCTAAGTTCAGTTCAGATGCTCAGTCGTGTCTGACTCTTTGTGACCCCATGAACCGCAGCACTCCAGGCCTCCCTGTCCATTACCAACTTCCAGAGTCTACCCAAACCCATGTCCATCGAGTCGGTGATGCCATCCAACCATCTCATCCTCTGTTGTCCCTTTCTCCTCCTGCCCTCAATCTTTCCTCGCATCAGGGTCTTTTCAAATGAGTCAGCTCTTCACATCAGGTGGCCAAAGTATTGGAGTTTCTTTCAGCTTCAACATCAGTCCTTCCAATGAACACCCAGGACTGATCTCCTTTAGGATGGACTGGTTGGATCTCCTTGCAGTCCAGGGGACTCTCAAGAGTCTTCTCCAACACATCAGTTCAAAAGCATCAATTCTTTGGCACTCAGCTTTCTTTGTAGTCCAACTCTCACATCCATACATGACCACTGGAAAAACCATAGCCTTGACTAGACGGACCTTTGTTGGCAAAGTAATGTCTCTATTTTTTAATATGCTGTCTAGGTTGGTCATAGCTTTCCTTCCAAGGAGTAAGCGTCTTTTAATTTCATGGCTGCAATCACCATCTGCAGTGATTTTGGAGCCCAGAAAAATAAAGCCCTACCCAGCCACTGTTTCCCCATCTATTTGCCATGAAGTAATGGGACCAGATGTCATGATCTTAGTTTTCTGAATGTTGAGCTTTAAGCCAACTTTTTCACTCTCCTCTTTCACTTTCATCAAGAGGCTCTCTAGATCTTCTTCACTTTCTGCCATAAAGGTGGTGTCATCTGCATATTGAGGTTATTGATATTTCTCCCAGCAATCTTGATTCCAGCTTGTGCTTCCTCCAGCCCAGCATTTTCCTAAGTGGTTATATATTATTGCATACCTACTAGCATTGTATTTTTCAGTTTGTCTGTATTCTTGTCAACATTTGGTATTGTTAGTCTTTTAAATTTTAGCCAGTCTAATAGATATAGTGGCATCTTATTATGATCTTAATTTGCATTTCCTTGATTATGCTAATATGTTCAGTGGTATAAAGGAAATTATGTCATAAGGAATGAACACAGAGAAAATCTTAGAAGAGAAGTAAAAACTATACAAAAGGATGAATTAGAAATTCCAGCATGAATACATAAAATATATTAAAAATTCCACAAATGGCTTAATAGATTGATGATGACAGAAGAACTTGACTATAGATCAGTAGAAATTATCCAATTTTAAGAACAGAGAAAAATATTGAAATATAATAAAGAACAGAACCTTAACAACCTGGTGAGCCATATCAAAAAGCCTAACATTCATATTATAATTTGAGTACTAGAAGAAAAGGGACAGGTTGTACATTACAAATATTTGAAAAAAATTCCCAAATTTGCTGAAAGATATAAATTTACACATTCAGTAGGCTTAGCAAACTCCAGGGAGGATAAATGCAAAGAAACCACACCTGGGCACCATATAATCAAAATGCTGAAACCGAAGATAAATTCTTGAGAGCAGCTGGGGAAAACAACATATTACACATGATTTAAATAACTGCTCACTTCTCATTAGAAATCTAAAATCCAGAAGAAAACAGAATGTCTTTAAAATGCTGAAGGGATAAAGCATCAGCCATATTTCTATATCCAACAAAATACCCTTCAAGACTGACATGAGAAGAAAACAAAAATACTAACTCAAAAAGATATATACATTCCCATGTTTAGAGCAGCATTATTTGCAATAACCAAGATATTAGGAATCAACCTAAGTATCCATCAACAGATGAATGGATACAGAAGATGTGATGCACTACACAAGCACACAGATGCACAAAACTTGAACAATGGAAGACTCATGCTCAGTCACTCAGTCATGTCCAACTCTTTGCAATCCCATGGACTATAGCCCATCAGGCTCCACTGTCCATGGAATTTTCTAGGCAAGAATATTGGAGTGTGTTGCCATTTCCTTCTTTGGGGAACCTTCCCTACCCAAGGATCAAACCCAAGTTTCCTGCATCTCCTGCTTCTCAGGTGTATTCTTTACCACTGAGCCATCATGGAAGCCCAATGGAATGCTACTCAGTCATTAAAAAGAATGAAATATTTTCATCTGCAATAACATGGATGGACCTTGAGGGAATTATGCTAAGTGAAATAAATCAGACAGAAAGACAAATACTGTATGTTCTCACAAGTGGAATCTAAAACCAAAACTAAGCAACAGCAAAGAAAACTCCAAGCTCATAGGTAGAGACCAGATCAGTGGTTGCCAGGGGTGGGGGTAGGGATGGGGCAAGTGATATGGGTTAAGGAGATCTAAAAATACAAACTTCCAGTTATAAATAATTCATGGGATGTAATATACAGCCTGGTGACTATGTATTGCATATTTAAAAGTTGATTAGAGAGTAGATCTTAAAAGTTTTCATCATAAGAAAAGGAACTGTAACTATGTGTGGAAATGGATATTAACTGCACTTACTGTAGTGATAATTTCTCAGTATATACAAATATTGAATCATTATCTTGTATACCTGAAACTAATGAGATGTTATAAGTCAGCTATAAATGGTCTGCTAGGTCACTTCAGTCGTGTTTGACTCTTTTGTGATCCCACCAAGCTCCTCTGTCCATGGGATTCTCCAGGCAGAAATACTGCAGTGGGTTGCCATTTCCTCCTGCAAGGGATCTTCCTCACACAGGGGTCAAACTCGTGTCTTTTATGTCTCCTCCATTGGCAGGCCTGTTCTTTATCACTAGTGCCACCAGGGAAGCACCCTCCCCCCTCAAAAAAAGTGGTGTGCCAAGTCATTAAGGTGACAGAGGATGAGATGGTTGAACGACATCACTGACTCAATGGACATGAGTTTGAACAAACTCCAGGAGATAGTGAAGGACAGGGAAGCCTGGCATGCTACAGTTCATGGGGTATCAAAGAATCAGACATGACTTAGCGGTTGAACAACATGTCAACTATACCTTGATTTTTTAAAAGAGATTTTAAAAACAGTTCAAAGAATTAGGGAGCCTTCTCTAAGAAGAGTAATGCAAAATTATGAATGTAAAATTAGGCATAGAACCTTGAAAAGACCCATGCACCTGAAAAGGGGCTCTAAAATTTAAGCCAGGTAGATCTGGCTTGAGATGATTCCTGCTGGCATTCTGCTTGCAGACAAGTTTCTCCTTTTTCAAAAACATAATACCAATTCTTAAAAAATAAGCCTTCTGTCTTGTCTGTCTGTACTAGGGCTTAATAACTATACTTCTATTCCTCATTCTATTTCTATTTCTGTTCCTAATTGCTATTTCTCAATTTGAGTTAACTTGAGAGCTGTCAGAAATGGAAGTTTCCTGGTAAAGCCGTTTACAATGTAAAAGTCCTCTGCTCTCAACAACCTTTCTTTTGTGGCCTGAATCTTATTGTGTCCCATGATTTTAGGCAAGAACAGTATCTTTATATTGAATTTCTTTTAACCTAGAGGTTGCTTGCATTTGTATCCAGAGCACTTTCCTCAGTAATCTGAAGTCTCTCTTGTTAAGAGGTTTTTCTTCCTTTTCTTGTCATCGCTAATCCATGCTTTAGTTACTTTTCTGAGTTACTGCAATTTCATCGGTTCTCAGGTAGCACTGCTGCTGCTGCTGCTGCTAAGTCGCTTCAGTCGTGTCCGACTCTGTGTGACCCCATAGACGGCAGCCCGCCAGCTCCGCCATTCCTGGGATTCTCCAGGTAAGAACACTGGAGTGGGTTGCCATTTCCTTCTCCAATGCATGAAAGTGAAAGGTGAAAGTGAAGTCGCTCAGCCGTGTCCGACTCTTAGCGACCCCATGGACTGCAGCCTACCAGGCTCCTCTGTCCATGGGATTTTCCAAGCAAGAGTACTGGAGTGGGGTGCCGTTGCCTTAAAATAAAACCCTGCCTGCCAATGCAGGAGACATAAGACACATGGATTCAATCCCCGGGTGGGGAAGATTTCCTGGAGGAGGAAATGGCACCCCACTCCAGTATTCATGCCTGGAGAATCCCATGGACAGAGGAGTCTGGCAGGCTACAGTCCATAGGGTCACAAAAGAGTCGGAAACAACTGAAGTGACTCAGCACACCTGCATAAGCATGAACGCATATTCTTGCTTATAAATAACTAGTTTAGTAGAAAGATTGTGGAATTTCAAGTCAGAGGATCTGGATTTAAGTGCTGACCTACTCTACGTACAACCTATATTCTCACTTAATACCTGTTCTCAGTAATTTGTCATGAAATGGGGATAAGGTTACTGTGAGAGAAAATCATATGGGAAAGCAGTTGTAAAAGAAAAGAATGTGTTTTAAAAACAAGAGTGAAGTGAAATGAAGCCGTTTTTGGATCAAAGAAAACAAAGCGAATGTAGGCCTTCTAGACTACGAGAAATTCCAAAGACGGAAACTTGCGATGAAACACATCAGAAATGGTAAATATGTGGACAAATAAAACAGATTATCTTTCCACCCATAACATTTTTTAAATCTGTGACTTGATTGTGACATCATCCTGTGGGGTGTGTCTTATTATATACATGTAATAGATATGACAACTATAGCATAAAGGGACAGAGAATGGTAGGAAATGAACCTACACAGCTGCAAAGTTGTTAACATTTATGTGAAGTAGTACAGTGTTAACTCTAAGTAGTCTGTGAAACGTTAAAGATACATGTCTCCCTAGAGCAACTGCTAAAAACCAATAGAGGTTAAAATAACACAGTAGAAATTAAAATCAATGAATTTGTATAATCAGAAGTAAATACCTGAAGGGATACCTGGAGCATAACTTAAGGCCAGAGGTGTGTGGCAGGAGGAACACAGTTCCACCTCTAATGATGAAAACAGCAGTGTTACCTCATGCTCAGCCCCAAAGTCAGGGGTTTCAAGGACTTTTCCTAGGTAGGTAGACAGACTGACAGATATTGACAGATATCAGTAGAGGTGTAGAATAAAGCTACATTAGAGACAATTGGGGAAAGCCTGGCAGTGGGGCTTGGAGTCTGGTCTGGACTCTGCAGTAACTGATGCTCTGTCCCTGTGCAAATTACTTTCCCTCTTTGAGCCTTGACTTCTCCAATTTTGGTGAAATTGAGAATGTGAAAGATTGTTTCACATAATATTTTGGCCACTTGATTCAAAGATCTAACTCATTTGAAAAGACCCTGACGCTGGGAAAGATTGGAGGCAGGAGGAGAAGGAAACGACAGAGGATGAGATGGTTGGATGGCATCACCGACTCAATGGACATGAGTTTGGGTAAACACCGGGAGTTGGTGATGGACAGGGAGGCCTGGCGTGCTGCAGTCCATGGGGTCGCAAAGAGTCAGACACAACTGAGAGATCGAACTGACTGACTGACTGACTAAAAGATTATTTCTAAGATTGCTTCCTTTAAACAAACAGGATTTGGAATGAGGTTAGGCTATTTCTAAATTAATTACTTTTAAGTTTTGTTGTTGGTGGTTTTCGCTTTCCCTCTAGCTCTAATATAGTAAGATTTCATTTTTTTATTTTGCTTATGACGTTCTCCTTTATTGTAGACTCCTCACATTATAAAGCTCTGGTGAGTATCTGTATGTTTTCATTGGAAGTAACTTTCCACTGATATGTATTAATGGTAGAGATGTAAAAGTCATTTGATGTTTTTTAATGGTCTTTTAATCATAGGGGAAAAAAAACTTTTTTCACTTCCCTTCAATATATTTAGTTAAGGGGCCCTCTAGTGGAAGAATCTTGCATATAGCACTACAGTAGTTAAAATGCTTACAGATTGATGGCTCAGATGGTAAAGAGTCTGTCCGCGATGCAGACCTGGGTGCTATCCCTGAGTCGGGAAAATCCCTTGGAGAAGGGAATGGCTATCCACGCCAGAGTTTTTGCCTGGAGAATTCCCTAGATAGAGGAGCCTGGCGTGCTGCAGTCCATGGGGTCGCAAAGAGTCAGACATGACTGAGCGACTGAACTGAACTGATACATTAAAAAATAAAATATCTATGCTTATATTACAGTAAAATTCCCCAAATTCAGGCCCTCATTTAAATTAAACTTCTAGTGAATTCAATATCAAAATATAAGACTGCATAGATAAGATTATAACAGTTAAAATCTTTCGGTCCCAATTATCGTTTGTTGCCATTAGATTAACCGTGTGCTTGAGAATGTATAAAATAGAAGTGATATTATGTTACTCCCCAAAAATGTGTCCAAAGAAAAGACACTTGAGTCCCATATCATTTACCTCTTTCCTAGAGAGTGTCTGCATTTTTCAGGTGAAAGAAAGACTGTGTCGACTGGAGAGAAAGTACACTTAGAACAGAACTTGGGTCTCTCAGAGTGATGGTGGGGGCCAACGTGCATTTCCCCTTTTGCTTACATGTCAAAGGAAAGTCACAAACACTTCTAGCTACAAAATATGCCTTATCAAAAACAAACAAACAAAATCTGACCTGTTACTAGGTTCCACAGGTTCCTCCCTTAGGAATTTGTTCTAAATTAGTTGCATTAAGTGTGATAACCTATACATGTTCTTCCCTTAATTCAGCAGAAAAGTACTGTGAAAGGCAATGATTTTTAAGCTTCATTCGGAAGCCAGCTTGACCTCATTTGCAGTCAATTATGCTAAAAGATATAAATATATCTAAAGCAATTTAATTAATTAATCTGGTATGTATACTGAGTTTCAATCCATTATTAGTTTTAGCTTTAACAAATTGATATAATCCATCTAAAATATCAAATTGGTTGTATTAAAAGGAGCCTCAAAGGGCAAATGAAAAACTGAACTTACTAAGCAGAAAGAGATATGAAAATCATCTTAGACTTGAATTTCAAGAGGGTAAGTAACTATTTTAGGGCTTCCCTGGTAGCTCAGTCAGTAAAGAATCTACCTGCAGTGCAGGAGACCTGGGTTCAATCCCCGGGTCAGGAAGATCCTCTGGAAAAGGAAATGGCAGCCCACTATAATATTTTTGCCTGGAAAATCCTGTGGACGGAGGAGCCTGATGGGCTACAGTCCATGGCGTCACAAGAGTAGGACATGACTTAGCGACTAAACCACCACCAAGTAACTATTTCATTATTAGTTTTAAAACAGGTTCCTAAATTGGTTTCTGATAAGAACCTTAAATGACTCATCAATAAATTTAGCTTTCTTTTCACAGTAGAGGGGCAAGATAATGACTCATGACAACTACCTTAAGAGTTATGTGTACTCTTATTTTCTTTATAAAAACAAAGAAAAAAATGGCTAAAAATATTTGGAATGCTTTTATATCTTCCCTTGCTGCTGCTGCTAAGTTGCTTCAGTCGTGTCCGACTCTGTGCCACCCCATAGACGGCAGCCCACCAGGCTCCCCCGTCCCTGGGATTCTCCAGGCAAGAACACCGGAGTGGGTTGCCATCTCCTTCTCCAATGCATGAAAGTGAAAAGTGAAAGTGAAGTCGCCCAGTCGTGTCCGACTCCTAGCGACCCCAGGGACTGCAGCCTACCAGGCTCCTCTGTCTATGGGATTTTCCAGGCAAGAGTACTGGAGTGGGGTGCCATTGCCTTCTCCGATATCTTCCCTTGAGTGGACCTAAATCCCACTGTTCCTTTTAGATATTACTGTCGGATTGTCTTGTCAAGTCAAAGTGCCAGAGGTTTCCACTGCATATGCTATTTTGTTATTGACTCATTTGGGCAGGTTCTGAAGCAGTTTACTGTCTGAAAGTGGACACTTGTCTTCTGAGGTTCATGTCCCTGGAGACTCCTGGCTCCCAGTCTCCTGGGAGGGCTGAAAGGACAGATGGGGCCACCAGGCAAATCAGAGCCTGTCCATCCTGCAGCTCTGGGTAGGAAAGGCAATACATTTAAGTCCTCTGATTATAATCCAATACAAGAATTATAGTTCTTGTATGTATGGATTTATTTTTAAAAGTCAAATATCCCACTGGTGTATCCTGACCAGGATAATAATTAGGAAAAAAGAAAACAGTCTTTAATGTATAATCAAGGCTGATTTCACTAGAGAATTTACGATGTGTAAACATTTAAGAAGTAGTTATTCTAGTAGCATTCTCAACTCAGAGAGTTTTGCAGGATATCCTTGCCCTTCCTGTAATGTTTAATTGAGAAAAGTATTTGTCATGACATGGAGATGACTAGGGAATGGATATCACCCATAAAAAATGGACAGTATTTCCAGTAATTTTTATGACTCATACAATTTTCTCATACATTAAAGAAATTCTTTATATAACTGCTTATCCAGGAAAGAGTATTTTAGAGAAAGTGGAATTTAATTTAACTTTGTACTATATTTAGTATAACTTAAGTTATCCAAATGACTGCCTCATCTAAAGTATTTACTTTTCAGCAACATGCTCAGCACTCTCCAGACAAAGTTATAGTCATCCTGTAAATGAAGAAAACATAATTGGCTTAATTATCACTTACTGTGTTAACTGTGATTTTCCTTATGTGCTTTCAATTACTTGTCAATTATTTCTCATAATCAAGTATAAAAATACACATATTTATTAAACTCAGACTTGGTGAATATGTATCGTTTCACAATTAAAATATCAAATTATATGTTAAGCATGTATTTTTAATCAGAGGTAAGATATTTTGGCATAGAAGGGGGAAAGATTGAGTTTAATTAGAAATAAATAAAATAGATTGTTAGTAAATTCTGCAAAGCCTTATAGAAGCACAAATAAAATAGGAAAAGTTCATCAGAATAACAGTAATAATAATAATAATAAATAAATCGTCTGCTCTACACCAGGCCCCATTCTACTGCTTTCCCTTATCTACTCCTCACAGGAGCACAATGAGATAAGTTTTGTAGCATCTCTATTTTATAGATGAGGAAATTGAAATACAAAGATCATTAGATTTCATTGGTTTTTCTATGATGTGCATCAGTGTGATTTTCACTGGATTTATCCTGCTTGGGGATTGTTGAGTTTCTTGTATGCATGGATTCATTTTTAAAAGTCAATGTTAGGCATTTTCAGCCATTATATCTTCAAATACTTAATTTAGCATCTTCCCCAGGATTCCAATTTTGTATATACTAAAATGCTTGTTATTTTCTCACCAGTCACTCTGGTTCTATTCAATTTTTCAGCCTTTTCTTCTCTATCTACTTCAATAAAATAGTTTCTATTGCCATGCTTCAGTTTATTGATCTTTTCTTCTGTAGTGCGCAATCTTTTGTTACATCCATTGTTAAAATTTCTATTCTAACTCATGTGTCCATGTTTTCCTTTAGATCTTGAATATATTTATGGTGTGTGTGTGTGTGTGTGTGTGTGTCTTAGTTGTGTCCAACTCTTCGTGACCCTATGGACTGTGGCCCTCCAGGCTCTTCTGTCCATGGGATTTCCCAGGCAAGAATACTGGAGTGGGTTACCATTTCCTCCTCCAGGGGATCTTCCCCACTTAGAGATCAAACCCATGTCTCCTACATTGGTAGGCAGATTCTTTAGCACTAGCACCACCTGGGAAGTTATGGTAGATATTTTTAAATTTTTATTTTCTAATTTTATTATTTCCATTAATTCTGGATATCTCCCTATTAACTGGTAAGTCATATTTTTCTGCTTCTTTGCATGTCTGGTAATTTATCATTGCTGGTCATTTATAATTTTACATTATTGAGTATATTATTGTCTTCTACCAAAGATAATTTTATGAGTTTAATTTTTCTTTTTTAGTTGAATGGAGGACTCAGTTAATTTACTTGCAGATCAGTCTAATCTTTTTGAAATTTGTTCTTCTGTTCTGTTAAGCTAGATTAGGATTAACCTTTATTCTTGGGCTATGTTAGCTCTCCTCCTACAGCATGGCCTTTTGGAAGGTATCTATTGAATGCCTTGATCATTCAATTAGATCTCTTAATTTTCTTAGGCCATATGTTTCCCAATTGTGTGTGAGCTGCAGGAGTTGTTCAGATTATAAATTTTTCCCCAAACAGTTGATCTTTCCCTAATCAGTTCACTTCACTGTTTGAGACCCCATAGACTGCAGCACACCAGGCTTCCCAGTCCATCACTAACTCCCAGAGCCTACTAAAACTCATGTCCATCATTTCAGTGATACCATCCAGCCATTTCATCCTCTGTCATCCCCTTCTCCTCCCGCCTTCAATCTTTCCCAACATCAGGCTCTTTTCCAATGAGTCGGTTCTTCACATCAGGTGGCCAAAGTATTGGAGTTTCAGCTTCAGCATCAGTTCTTCCAGTGCATATTCAGGACTGATTTCCTTTAGGATGGACTGGTTGGATCTCCTTGCAGTCCAAGGGACTCTCAAGAGTCTTCTCCAACACATCAGTTCAAAAGCATCAATTCTTTGGCGCTCCGCTTTCTCTATAGTCCAACTCTCACATCCATACATGACTACTGGAAAAACCATAGCCCTGACTAGATGGACCTTTGTTGGCAAAGTAATGTCTCTGCTTTTTAATATGCTGTCTAGGTTGGTCATAGCTTTTCTTCCAAGGAGCAAGCATCTTTTAATTTCATGGCTGCAGTCACCACCTGCAGTGATTTTGGAGCCCCCCAAGATAAAGTCTGTCACTATTTCCCTTGTTTCCCCATCCATTTGCCATGAAGTAAGTGATGGGATCAGATGCCATGATCTTAGTTTTCTGAATATTGAGTTTTAAGCCAACTTTTTCACTTTCCTCTTTCACTTTCATCAAGAGGCTCTTTATTTTTTTTTTTGCTTTCTTCCATAATAAGGGTGGTATTATCTGCCTATCTGAGGTTATTGTTATTTCTCCCGGCAATCTTGATTTCAGCTTGTGCTTCCCCCAGCCCAGCGTTTCACATGATTTGCTCTGCATATAAGTTAAATAAGCAGGGTGATGATATACAAGCTTGACCTACTCCTTTCCCGATTTGGAACCAGTCTGTTGTTCCATGTCCAGTTCTAACTGTTGCTTCTTGACCTGCATACAGATTTCTCAGGAGGCAGGTCAGGTGGTCTGGTATTCCCATTTCCTGAAGAATTTTCCACAGTTTTTTGTGATCCACACAGTCACAGGCTTTAGAGTAGTCAATAAAGCAGAAGTAGATGTTTTTCTGGAACTCTCTTGCTTTTTTGCTGATCCAGTGAATGTTGGCAATTTGATCTCTGGTTCCTCTGCCTTTTCTAAATCCAGCTTGAACATCTGGAAGTTCACAGTTCACATGCTGTTGAAGCCTGGCTTGGAGAATTTTGAGCACTACTTTGCTCGCGTGTGAGATGAGTGCAATTGTGCTGTAGTTTGAACATTCTTTGGCATTGCCTTTCTTTGGGGTTGGAATGAAAACTGACCTTTTCCAGTCCTGTGACCACTGCTGAGTTTTCCAGATTATCCAAGATTCAAGTGGAGCCCCGTGCCATTTTCTGAACACGTTTCATCTTTATAGCTTCCTGCACTCCAGTACTTTGCTCTGCACCTTCTAACTACTTTAGGCTCCGTGAACTCCACTCTTTTTCTCCTCGGCTCAATTAGTCTGCCTTGCTCCAGCTGGAACCTCCCTCCTTGTGCTGAGGTTCAGGAAATGCCTCCAGGCATATAGCTAGAGAGATCAAAAGTCTCACCTCATTTGTTTTTCTTTTTACCCCATTTATTACAATCCTGCACTACCCATTGTTCAGTCTTTGCAAATCACTGATATATTGTCCAAACTTTTAATTATGTATGGTAAAAGAACAATCCTGATACCAGCTGCTCCATCATGGCTTGAAAGAGAAATCCATTCGCTTATGATTTTTTAAGTGGATTTTGCCAGCCTTAAAAGGTTAGTGATGAAATGCACGTGATGAGACAGCCTCTGGCTTTGCCTGCCCTCTGTCAGTTTCCTCAGATCATTTCTAATTGTTTGATCCCCAAAACATCTCAGGTATAGAACAAAAAAGATTTTTTACAAATTATTAGTTTAGTATTTTTCTTTATTTTTTTTCCTTTGTTTGTTATCTCTCTTTTGTCCCTCTTTCATCATAGCTCTCAGTACCCAAGCTGTGACCTCTGAGTCTATTGAATTTTGCATCTCTCTACCTACTTGCTATTTCTTCCTGCTCAATGACATCTGCTGAATCTTGTTATTCCATTCTTTAAGTACCTTGTAGTTGCATCCTATTAAAACCTCTTAGAGCTCATGTCTTGAAAGGAGTTCAGAGTGGCTGGAAAACGGTCCATATGGGTATGCAGCAAGGTTGGAGACCTCAGGGAAGCTAATCATATCTATAAAGTCTTACTTGTAGTGAGGAATTCCCCAGACACTAGCTACATGTGGCCACTTGAAATGTGACGCCTGTTGAAATGATAATATTTTGGATATTTTGGACTAAGTAAGTTGTTAAAATGTATTCACCTATTTCTTTTTACTTTTCAAAATGTGGCTTACGATACAATATTCCTATCAGGCCGTGCTGACCTAGAAAGCACAGGGCAGGGAAGGAGGCTAAAGTTTTAAGGACAATAGTGTGGCCAGTCTGTGTTTTAAACCTGACTGTCAGGCAGTGTAGAGGATACACACTGTTCTTCTGGGGACAAGGAAAGCAATTAGAAGACTACTGTGACAGTCCAGGGAAGAAATTATTATCATATTTAATATCACAATGGTTTTATTTCAATTGGAAAAAAAATTGCCATTTGCTGCATTAGTAGTAAGGGAGCAAAATACAAATAAAGCAAGTTATCAAAAAAAAAAAAATGTGTTATTTTCTTTTGGAAAACAGATACCCCGTCTTACACACAAATATATACATACACATTTAACATCGCCTACTGTACCCATTCCTGACCATTTTTTATATCAACTCTAGACTAACACAGTCCTGGAGGGAACATGGCCTTTTGTGAATTTACACAAGTCATCTGGGGCTGGAGGAAAGAAATTGTCCCCAAGACACCTCTGATTGTTACCAACGGCATGAGCCTGGAAAGCTTGCTTCAAGCCTCTGAGTCTCACCATCCTTATAAGTAAAACAGCTGAAGTATCAAGGTTTCTGCAGGAGATTAACTACAAAAACTTTAGAAGTATGTAAAACTGAATAACGAATGCTCTAAAATTTTAAGTATGCTTGTTCGTCTTTTTCACAACATAAACCATCTTCATGCATAACAGAGGGGGGCTAGAAATTATTTCAGTCCCTGAGTCTGGGGGACCTGAAACCCCTCACATTTGGCGGGACAGACGCTCCGGAAGGTTTAAGACACAGTAACCCCCAGATGACTGCCATCTCCTTCTGCTCAGGGGGCGTCTGGCTTCCCCAGGCAGGTGTGTTCTCCATCCCGCTGAAGGCCTTGGTGGTGGGCAGAGCCAGATAAAGGAAGCCAGACAGGCTCTCTGAAGGTTAAGTAAATGAGACTCTGTTTGGCTAACACGCTGGTTATCTGGCCACACAGGTGTCCCAGGGTCTTTCTTTCCCTCACCTGGAATTTGGTATCACGAGGTTGCCAGAATCGGAGCCGAAACATATTAAATATGTTAATATTTAACTCCTCTGCAAACATAGCTACTGGCTTAGAAACGTCTAAGTTTGGATTTTTTACATTTAAATGTCCAAGGTTTGAGGGTCAAAACTGAATCAATGTTATGTAGTGCTCTGCTGAATCTAGGAGAAAGGAGTGTTTTGAATTATTTTTCAATTAAAGGCCACTTTCGGTGCCATATACTACCTGGGGAAGGACTGCTATGGCTCTGTCACCCCTTCCCAGGGTCCACCCTGTAGCCTGCAATCCTGAGATGTCAGGAGTAATAAAAGCTGGTGGAGAGCAGAGTTCCAGTGGTAGCTCCAAGCCCTACCTATGATGTTTGAGAATTTCCTCTGTACCCAGCACACATAAATTGCATCTGGGGACCTAGGCAACACTGGTTGAATTTTTACTAAAACTCGAGGTATCATTTGGCCTCAGATTGCTTTTGAAAACAATGGTCACCCTCAGGGTCTGAACTGAAAAATGTCCATTAAAATTAAAATTCTATAAAAAAGGAGTGAAGAGTAATTAATTTTTATAATTTAGGAAGAAAGGAGTTTTTTTAAACCAAAAATTGGAAAATCATCTGTCAAATTATTAATGTTTTGCTTAATATTTGCATCCAAATCTCATGGTAAAGTTTACAGCCCAGGATGAAAAATCCCATGGACAGAGGAGCCTGGTAGGCTACAGTCCTTGGGGTCAAAAAGAGTCAGACATGATTGAAGCGACTGAACACACACACACATTCAATGTTCGGTACCAAAGCTGTTCTTGGAAGTAGGAGAAATTGTACAATAAAATAATCTCCATTAGTTAAGTTAATGCTAATTGACATAACCTGAAATATCAGTGGCTTAACATAATAGGAATTTATTTCATGCTTATGTAAAGTTCAAAATGGATGTTTGTGATTGAAGAGAGCTTTCCTCTAAGCAGGGAACCCAGGCTCCTTCCAGCTTGTGGCTCCACCAGCTTCAACACAGTCTTCAAGGTCACTGTTCTTGTCTGCATCAAGCCATGGAAAAGAAGGAGCATGGAGGGTCACGTGTAGGTTCTTCATGAACAGGACTAGAACTGATACACCTCTGTGCACTCACATCTTATTGGCCTGTTGATCTTGTGGCACATCTTGCTGCAAGAGAGATTGAGCAAGAGAGTTTAATTCTATTCTCTGTGGGAAGAGGCGAGCAATCTCTGCTATGAACTCTATAAACACCCATTCCTAGAAAGCATGTTTGTGATATGAATGAAACAATATGGTTCACAAAATTTTACAAGATTGAATTTAAGGGAAGTTATTCATCTGGAATAGACATGATAGACTGCTGATTATGTACAATTCCTTTCTTGGCTTTTATAACACTTTTGGAAACTGACTCTTCCTAAAGCACTCTAAAATTTGAGCCTATCTCCGTTCATTAAAATATTCTCCATGGACTCTAGTCTCTGTTTCAGAACTTAGTGACTTTTAGTCCTAAGTCTACAATCTATACTGAACAAAGATCACCTAAATTATGGATTAAATTTGTATCTAAAATGCCTACTTAGAAATTCTGTATGAATGACTTGGTAATTCATACAGAATGTATTTTATTTTATAGTGAACTCCAGTGTAAAGAAAGCTGAGCACCAAAGAATTGATGCTTTTGAACTGTGGTGTTGGAGAAGACTCTTGAGAGTACCTTGGACTGCAAGGAGATCCAACCAGTCCATCGTAAAGGAAATCAGTCCTGAATATTCATTGGAAGGACTGATGATGAAGCTGAAACTCCAATACTTTGGCCACCTGATGCAAAGAGCTGACTCATTTGAAAAGACCCTGATGATGGGAAAGGTTGAAGGCGGGAGGAGAAGGGGACGACAGAGGATGAGATAGTCAGATGGCATCACCGACTCAATGGACGTGAGTTTGAGTAAACTCCAGGAGTTGGTGATGGACAGGGAGGCCTGGTGTGCTGCAGTCCATGGGGTTGCAGAGTCAGACACAACTGAGTGACTGACTGAACTGAAAATCATAGTTAAAAATCACAGTTCTTTACTGTGAGTTTTTGTAGGCAGTTGTTACTATAGCAATGATTCAAGCTGTATTGTTTTTTGTATTCATTCCCTCATTTGTTTGCTCATTCTTTCAAGGGGGATGTGTTCAGGGACTGTTTCGGGCCAACCTGGCTAGATACTGAGATAGGACATGGCCTGGAGAATCCCAGCCAGGTCAGAGTTTCTGATCCACAGCTGCTTGTGATGGGTGTCACGTGAGGCTACTTCTGAAGGGAAGTGTTTCTAGAGGGGAGAGAGAAACCAACCTCATCAGGATTGGAAAAGAGTCCATAAGGATGGGATTAAATGCTGAGACGGGAAGGATCCAGTGGAACTTTGCCACAGCTCCCATCCATGGAATTCCTTCCTTGCAACTTCTGTCCTGGTGTTCATATTTCCCTTGCTCAACTTTCCTGAATTTTATTCATGCACAAATCATTTTGTGTGTTTTTTTTTTCCTTTATCTGTAAACTCTGTCAGGGAACTAGACTATTTGACCATTTTTGACCTACAAACGTGGCTATTTCAAATCATTCAACCAATATTTGTGATGCTGTCAGGCCAAATGCTGTGGTCTCTTAAAATTATGGTATCCTATCACAGTCTTTCTAAAATTAATTTTAAGCAATCTATCACCCAATGATAGATTGGGTGATAGATGCTACTTCTCTTCCATATTATATTTCCCAGACCATTTTCTTCCAAGTTGAATTTGGTTTTTCTCTTATGGGTAATTTCATTTGGTGGTAGGGTCACTGATTTCACCTCTATGTTCTTAGAAGTACCCCCAGTTCCTTTCATCAGTTCATTTATTCTGTCTTCCGTGTTATTGTTGAGAAATAAACTATTCCTATGGACTATCAAAATAAAATATCAACACCTTTCCCCAAAGAAATGAAATCTCTTGAAGAATTGCCTCTATTTCATTGTTTTGGAGGGTAAGGCAAGATTGTATGAAATTGCATGAGCTGGTAAGCTCTTAGTATTTGTTGTCAAGACTATGGCTGTCAAATCCGTGGAAACAATTTAGTTTCACACATACCCACAGACCAGCCCAGAAAACTGTAAACTAAGAAAGGGATAGACCAAAAACTTCACTACAATGAACTTATGATGATTCTAACCATTATAATCCCATTAAAACAGAAGGACAGGGAGGCCTGGCGTGCCGCGATTCATGGGGTCGCAAAGAGTCGGACATGACTAAGTGACTGAACTGAACTGAACTGATTCATATCTACCGTTTTCTCATCTTTCAAAAACTACGGTGGAAAACTTTACTTACTCTATCAGTCATGGTTTATTTATAACTAAAATTAGAAATACACCCTTGGAACCTCCTCTTTTCTCATGCCACTTTTCCATGGCATTGCTCAAAAAGATAAGATTTGCCTATAAAAGGACCTCTAGGTGCTACCTGGCTGTGCGCAGAACTCAACAGAACTGCCACGGTGAGCTTGAAGCTTGTTGTCTAGTTTATTCGAATTTACCCATTCAGACTTGAATTATGCCAGTCTTTTAAAAACTTACCTGGACTCAATTATATTTTAAAATTTTATTTAGATGCTGCTAATCTGGACACTTTCACTGTTGCTGGGAGCAGTCGTAGGTAAGAAAAAATATTTTTGTCATGCTGGAAGAGACTTACTGCTCAATACTTGGAAGAAAGACTTCAACAGCTGAATTCAAGCCACTATGAGGATGAGGAATAAGTGAGTAGGAGAGATCCATGATTAGGAGCCTAGGTATTGGGAGTAAGGCTGCTAGGTAAAAGCTAAGACACCCTGTTAAAATTGAATTTCAGATAAAACCAAGAATATATGCCACAGTCATATAAATAATAAAATTTATCATTATAAAAAATAGAATTTAAATTTATTGTTATTTTTACAATAAAAATGTATTGTTTATCTGAAACTCCAATTTAACTTGGATTTTCCTTTCTAAATTTAGCAATCCTAGCTTGGAGTCATGTGTAGACTTTGAACCCGGGTTCCACCAGCCACAACTGTAATTCCCTGAGCAAAATTCTTAACCTCTCTGTGCTTCACTATCTTCATCTGTCAACTGGGCATATAATACCACCCCTACTGTAAGATAATTGTGAGACGTAGGTATGATAATGTATGTAAATCATCTTGCCTAGTACCTGGTGCATAGTAAGTTTTCAAGAATGCAGCCCCCACAACAACTGCTACTCCTACTGTTAATGGTGTAACTCCTGGATAACCCTTCCTTTGCGTTGTTCTTTTATGGGTTAGCATTCAAGTGCAGAGTTGTGTCAAACCATGGACTGTCTTTTTATTTTAATTAGATTAATTAATTAATTAATTTTTGGCTGTGTCGGGTCTTTGTTGCTGCACTGGCTTTTCTCTAGTTGTGGCGTGTGGGCTTCTCATTGCTGTGGATTCTCTTGCTGTGGACCATGGGTTCTAGAGTATGGGGGCTTCAGTAGTTGTGGTACGTGCGCTCAGGAGTTGTGGCTCCCGGGCTCTAGAGCACAGGCTCAATAGTTGTGGCATGTGGGCTTAGTTGCTCCATGGCATGTGGGATCTTCCTGGATCAGGGATTGAACCCCTGTCTCCTGCATTGGCAGGCGAATTCTTTACCACTGAGCCACCAGAGAAGCCCCACCATGGGCTTTATATTTGATTATTTGTGAGCAGCCTTTTTCATCACAAGAATTTAGGATGTCTCTAAATATATCTAATAGGGTGAGACCTAAACACTCACCCAGGTAGATATATAAAGTTTGGACATTTGCATGAAACTTAAGCTCTCAACCCCAAACCCAAAGTCAGAAGACGGTTGCAAGAAGGTAAGCACTTCATCCCTTACTCCACGGCCTGGGGACACAAAGCTACTCCTTTCTTGGGCACCGGAGGCCCAAAGAAGACATCTGAGTTGAGAGTCTTAATCAAGCCCTAGCATGGGACCGGACAGGGACAGAAGGGGAGTGAGGCGGTCCTACGTGGTAGAAACAAGAAGTAGCAGCATGTCCTTAGCTGGGATGTTGTGTGTTGAAGTAGTTTTGTGAGTGTGTGGATAAGAAGGTATCTGAGGATGTGGAGGAAGAAAACATGTCACAAAAAGTAATTTAACTCAAACATTGGCAGGGAGACCATTAAAAAGAGCATTCTGGCGAAACTAACACTGCTGTGTGATTGCAGGAAAAGAAGTCTGCTACGATAGACTTGGCTGCTTCAGTGATGATTCCCCTTGGGCAGGAATTATAGAAAGACCCCTCAAAGTATTGCCTTGGTCTCCAGAAGAAGTCAACACTCGCTTCCTCCTATACACTAATGAGAACCCAAACAACTTTCAAGTAAGAACACTCATTGTTTTCAGAACTAAGTTTCATCTGTTTCATGTAATAAGGATACTGAATTTTGTCTTCTGAAAAGAACAAGTCACACAGTGGAGATTTTTAGGGCAGAGAGCTTAAGTGTTATTTCATCTAACTTGTTTATTAAAGTCTTGTTTGGTAACTTGTTTAAAGTATCCATTTACTTAGTATTATTCTTATTCTACCTCTATGGTGCATTTAATACAATAGTCTAAAAATGGTTATTATATATAATCTCCAGATGTTATGTGTAATCTCCTAACATATTTTGTATCTATAAAATACATACATATGTAGTTTTCCATTGGTCAAAGACAAGACCCCACCACCAGTATTGTGGTGGTGTTGTTTAGCCTCTAAGTCATGTCCAACTCTTTGTGACCTCATGGACTGCAGCACTCCAGGCTTCCCTGTCCTTCACCACCTCCCGGAGTTTGCTCAAATTCATGTCCATTGAGTCCGTGATGCTCTCTAATCATCTCATCCTCTGCCTCCAATATTATAGCAGATACATTACCCAAGTGGAGCAAATGCAAAAATTTTATGACATCTGGAAAGGAGTGACTTGGTAATGTTTGGAAATAGCTTGGTTGTAATGAGAGA
This sequence comes from Bison bison bison, assembly GCF_000754665.1. NCBI lineage: Eukaryota > Metazoa > Chordata > Mammalia > Artiodactyla > Bovidae > Bison > Bison bison. Next base: position 14,513,437 of record NW_011495018.1, on the reverse strand, counting down.
CTCTTTACTCCCAAGGACCCCGAGACTCAGTAGTCTTCTCCCACCTGCCACTTCCCTCCTCGTACAGGCAGAAACTTGACATTAGACATTTTTCTCCCCCAAACAGGAAATCATTGCAGATGAATCAACCATCGCAAGCTCCAATTTCAAAACAAATAGAAAAACCCGCTTTGTTATTCATGGATTCATAGACAAGGGAGATGAAAACTGGCTGCAGAGTATTTGCAAGGTGGGACTGTAAATCTATTAAGGAAGTTGTTTCCAGAGTTGTAATTAACAAGGCAAGGCCCCAACAGTCAGGACAGATTCCTGTCAGCAGGAGGTTGGAGTCTCCTCTGACCTCACTGGGCCTGGGGTTCCCAGAGGAGGTCCAGGAGGTGAAACAGGGTGCAGGTCAGACCAGCAAAGCTGGCAGGCATGTGGTGGCTCTAAGTAGCGATTATTTAGTAACTAATACAGAGATATTTCAAAATTTTCACAACAGATGCTGCCATACTGATGCAGCATTTGTTGCATTGTCGATAGCTTTCATTTCTTCAATAGGCTTGGATTTCTCTGTGAAGAACTAAGATAACTCATTTTGCCCAAACTAATTATTTTCCTATGATTTTCACTTGCTACTCGTTGATCTCCTATAGTGGCGATAGCTTGAAAAACTGTGTAGATTTTCATTTCTGGCTCCTGTTGTTTCAACAGTAGTGATCCTATTTTCTTGAATTTGTCTTTGGCTATGTGCCCTGTGATAATGAAGAATTAAAGGACAGAAAATCAAACAGAGTACATTTTCTGAGTAACTGCTAGTGCTGGAGGAACATTATTGTTGATTCATTTCTTCATCAAGCTTTTGTGGCCAACTGTGGCACCAAGATGCGGTCTTTTCTTTAGAGGTCTTATTTCAGGCCTGTCTATGACTCAAATTAAAGGCTGAATTAACTTCAAGAGAGTTTTGACTGATCCTGAAGGCAGTTAAGATTAGAAATAATCAGTAAGGCCACAACTTGTCTTCTAAAATACTTTATAGTTGATTATTGAGCTGGGGGAGGAGGGAGGGTAAGTAATAGATTTATATACTACAGTGAAGAAAAGATAAGTTTACCATTCTCAGCTCCAAAGGTATGTAGATTTTCAGATATATGTATAGTTTATTTTTGAGATCCCAAAGGCAGCTGTGTTTTTCTTGCATTTGATTGGCTTTGGGCATCAAGATGGAGGAGTGAGTAGGTTAAATTAGAAGAACAAATGCCCTAAATTCCAGTTCTGACTCTATCCTCGGCTAACCAGGACACTAGCAAATTGTTGCCCCTCTTTGGATTTTACTTTCTGTAAAATGAAAGAGTTGGAGATGGATTCTAAGATTGCTTCATTCTCAAATTCTTCTTGGCAAAAAGGTGAGGCTATGCATAAATACATACACAAATAAACAAAATTTCTGCCAAGTCCAGCATTCATGAAACTATCAATGATCCTCACATCCAGTAGATATCTGGAAGGTTGTATTTTTATGTGAAATAACTTCAGTGATGTACAATAAAACACATTCATACAAAAACTTAGATTTATCTTTCTATCATGGAAAAGCCTATTCATTTGCCTTCAGTATCTTTATTTAAAGGGCCCTGACACAGTCTTTCACTTATTCCATTATTTAGTAAATATTTATTAAATACCTACTATATGCCAGGAACTGTCTGAGGCACTGAGGATACATCAGTGGACAAGACAGGTGATGTCCTGGGGTGCATTCTAGTAAGAGACAATGTAGTCTTGTGAAGCTGATGATGCGCTAATGAGACAAACCACTGTACCACATTTTATGCACCTTTCCCCAAAACAAACATCCATGCATCTATTGTGTAGACATCCCAAGAATCCATTTCCCATTATGGCCAAATCTCTAGTTTAGAGCCAGTGTTAAGCTTTAAAAAGTATTCTGTAACTTTAACAGAAGTTTTGTTTACTGACTTCGGGTTAAAAAGTGAGCATGATATTGTGTAGGTCAAGAAGAGAGTGGATCCTAGAGTTCCAGAGTATTAATTAGGAGTTAGTTAAGATCCTGAATTGTTTACCGATTTACGGTGTCCCTCCCACCAGAACCTGTTCAGCGTGGAAAGCGTGAACTGCATCTGTGTGGACTGGAAAGGCGGCTCCCACACAGGATACACACAAGCCACACAGAACATCCGGATCGTGGGTGCGGAGGTGGCGTATTTAGTGGATGTTCTTAAGGTAATGAACTCTGGGTTACATAAAAGCCCATGCACATGGCTGTCTGAATTCTCTTCCCCCCAAATTGCTGCATGTATGAGAATTGATAAAATATTTTTTCTACTGAGAGCTGCATTCTCCTTGATTGAAGAGAAAAATGCAAAAAAAAAAAAAGAATCTTGATTTAAGCTTCATCAATTAAATCAATTTTAACTTCATCAATTCATCGCCCATTAAGTTGAAATTAAACTAATTTTAAGTGCTATTATTCAAGCAAACCAGGTAAGGTCTATCTACTGAATTCCACTGTTAGTTTTTTTAACATAACCAATTATTAAGCCAAGTTGACATGATAATTAAACTAGGGGTTTTGTTTGTTTGTTTGAAGAGAAGCACAGTGATAACAAGTTAACCTGATTTGCTAACTAAAAACTTAGAAAATATGAAACTTGAAAAAGCTTAAGTAATTGCTTTCATTATTCTTTTCTTTTCTCTCTTTTTTTTCTTTTACTTTTTTTAAAAACTGAAGTAAAGTTGACACACAATATTCCAATAGTTTCATGTGCCAGTATATATAATTGCAATGTCTGGTTCGTGGACACAGCAGAACACTTATTGATTAAATTCACCATCCACATGACTATGGTTTGTGGCACCCCAAAACAATTACAGTAGTAATATCAAAGGTCACTGATCACCATAAGAAATACTATAATAATAAAAATTTTGAAATATTCTGACCATTACCAAAAAGTGACACAGAAACACAAAGTGAACAAATGCTGTTGGAAAAATGGCGCAGTTAGACTTGTTCAAAGCAGAGTTGCCAGAATCCTTTAGCTTGTAAAAAACAAACAAACAAAAAACAACCACAGCATCTGTGAAATACAATAAAGCAAAGCTCAATGAAACACAGTATGTCTGTACTACATCTTCTTTATGTACCTATTGATAGACTCTTGGGTTGCTCCCATAGCTTGGCTATTGTAAATAATTCTGCAATGAACATAGGAACGCATATATCTTTTGGAAATCATGTTTTCATTTTCTTAGAAACAGTACCCAGAAGTGGAATTGCTGGACCGTATGATAGTTCTGTATTTAATTTTTTAAAGAACCTCCATACTATTTTCCATAGTGGCTGTATCAATTTACATTCCCTATGTCCATTCATTGACATACTTGAGGATTCCCTTTTCTCCATATCCTTGCCAACACTCAGTATCTATTGTCTTTTTGATAATAGCCATTCTGACAAGTATGAGGTATTGTCTCACTGCAGTTTTGATTTGCACTTCCCTAACCAGTCCATTCTGAAGGAGATCAGCCCTGAGATTTCTTTGGAAGGAATGATGCTAAAGCTGAAACTCCAGTACTTTGGCCACCTCATGCGAAGAGTTGACTCATTGGAAAAGACTCTGATGCTGGGAGGGATTGGGGGCAAGAGGAAAAGGAGACAACAGAGGATGAGATGGCTGGATGGCATCACTGACTTGATGGACGTGAGTTTGGGTGAACTCCAGGAGTTGGGGATAAACAGGGAGGCCTGGCGTGCTGCGATTCATGGGGTCGCAAACAGTCAGACACGACTGAGTGACTGAACTGAACTAAACTGAACTGAATGATTAGTAACCTTTTTCAGTCAGAAGTGGCCACAGTACCGCACAATTGAACTCATCTCACACACTAGCAAAGTAATGCTCAAAATTCTCCAAGCTAGGCTTCAATAGTACATGAACCATGAACTTCCAGATGTTCAAGCTGGATTTAGAAAAGACAGAGGAACCAGAGATCAAATTGTCAACATCCGTTGGATCATCAAAAAAGCAA
>NW_011495018.1:14508145-14509302 GCF_000754665.1 Bison bison bison | reverse complement strand
CAAGGAAATCCAACCAGTCCATTCTGTAGGAGATCAGCCCTGAGATTTCTTTGGAAGGAATGATGCTAAAGCTGAAACTCCAGTACTTTGGCCACCTCATGCGAAGAGTTGACTCATTGGAAAAGACTCTGATGCTGGGAGGGATTGTGGGCAGGAGGAGAAAGGGATGACAGAGGATGAGATGGCTGGATGGCATCACTGACTTGATGGACGTGAGTTTGGGTGAACTCCGGGAGTTGGTGATGGACAGGGAGGCCTGGTGTGCTGCGATTCATGGGGTCACAAAGAGTTGGACATGACTGAGCGACTGAACTGAATATTAGTAGACTGACTAGTTTTCTGTGATTATGGTTTCAGTGTGTCTGCCCTCTGATGCCCTCTTGCAACACCTACCATCTTACTTGGGTTTCTCTTACCTTGGACATGGCGTATCTCTTCACAGCTGCTCCAGCAAAGTGCAGCCGCTGCTCCTTACCTTGGACGAGGGGTATCTCCTCACCGCCACCCCTCCTGACCTGTAACATGGAGTAGCTCCTCTCGGCCCTCCTGCCCCCCAGAGGCCACCGCTCCTTGGATGTGGGGTAGCTCTTCCCGGCCGCTGCCCCTGGCCTTGGGGAACTAAAAAGCCTCTTGATGAAAGTTAAAGAGGAGAGTGAAAAAGTTGGCTTAAAGCTCAACATTCAGAAAACTAAGATCATGGCATTCGGTCCCATCACTTCATGGCAAATAGATGGGGAAACAGTGGAAACAGTGTCAGACTTTATTTGGTGATTGTAGCCGTGAAATTAAAAGACGCTTACTCCTTGGAAGGAAAGTTATGACCAACCTAGACAGCATATTCAAAAGCAAAGACATTACTTTTCCAACAAAGGTCAGTCTAGTCAAGGCTATGGCTTTTCCTGTGGTCATGTATGGATGTGAGAGTTGGACTGTGAAGAAAGCTGACTGCTGAAGAATTGATGCTTTTGAACTGTGGTGTTGGAGAAGACTCTTGAGAGTCCCTTGGATTGCAAGGAGAACCAACCAGTCCATTCTGAAGATCAGTCCTGGGATTTCTTTGGAAGGAATGATGCTAAAGCTGAAACTCCAGTACTTTGGCCACCTCATGCGAAGAGTTGACTCATTGGAAAAGACTCTGATGCTGGGAGGGATTGGGG
>NW_011495018.1:14500930-14508045 GCF_000754665.1 Bison bison bison | reverse complement strand
GAACCATGAACTTCCAGATGTTCAAGCTGGATTTAGAAAAGACAGAGGAACCAGAGATCAAATTGTCAACATCCGTTGGATCATCAAAAAAGCAAAAGAGTTCCAGAAAAATATCTACTTCTGCCTTATTGACTATGCCAAAGCCTTTGACTGTGTGGATCACAATAAACTGTGGAAAATTCTTCAGGAGATGGGAATACCGGGCCACGTGACCTGCCTCCTGAGAAATCTGTATGCAGGTCAAGAAGCAACAGTTAGAACTGGACATGGAACAACAGACTGGTTCCAAATCAGGAAAGGAGTAGGTCAAGGATGTATATTGTCACCCTGCTTATTTAACTTATATGCAGAGTACATCATGAGAAACGCTGGGCTGGAGGAAGCACAAGCTGGAATCAAGATTGCTGGGAGAAATATCAATAACCTCAAATATGCAGATTACACCACCCTTATAGCAGAAAGTAAAGAACTAAAGAGCCTCTTCATGAAAGTGAAGGAGGAGAATGAAAAAGTTGGCTTAAAACTCAGCATTTAGAAAACTAAGATCATGGCATCTGGTCCCATCACTTCATGGCAAATAGATGGGGAACAGTGGAAACAGACTTTATTTTTGGGGGCTCCAAAATCACTGCAGATGGTGACTGCAGCCATGAAATTAAAAGATGCTTGCTCCTTTGAAGAAAAGCTATGACCAACCTAGACAGCATATTTAAAAGCAGAGACATTACTTTGCCGACAAAGGTCCATCTTGTCAAAGCTATGGTTTTTCCAGTAGTCATGTATGGATGTGAGAGTTGGACTATAAAGAAAGCTGAGCACCAAAGAATTGATGCTTTTGAACTGCTGTGTTGGAGAAGACTCTTGAGAGTCCCTTGGACTGCAAGGAGATCCAACCAGTCAATCCTACAGGAAATCAGTCCTGAATATTCACTGGAAGTACTGATGCTGAAGCTGAAACTCCAATACTTTGGCCACCTGATGTGAAGAACCAACTCATTTGAAAAGACCCTGATGCTGGGAAAGATTGAAGGCAGGAGGAGAAGGGGATGACAGAGGATGAGATGGCTGGATGGCATCACCGACTTGATGGACATGAGTTTGAGTAAGCTCCTGGAGTTGGTGAGGGACAGGAAGGCCTGGCATGCTGCAGTCCATGGGGTTGCAAAGAGTCAGACATGACTGAGTGACTGAACTGAACTGAACTAAATGATTAGTAATGTTGAAGGTCTTTTCATCCATCTGTTGGCTATCTGTATGTCCGACTTAGAATGTCTATTTGGGTCCTCCCTTCATTTTTTAATCAGATTATTTGGGTTTTTTATATTGAGTTATGTGAGCTCTTTGTCTGTTTTGGATGTCAGCCTCTTATGGAATATATAATTGCAAATATCTTCTCCCGTCTAATAAGTTGCCTTCTTGGTTTGTGATGGTTTCCTTCACTGTGAAAAAGTGTTTCTGTTTGATTAGTTCTGTTTGTTTATTTTTGCTTTTGTTTCTTTTGCCTGCTTTTGACACATCCAAAAAAATTTTGCTAAGATGGGTGTCAAAGAATGTACTTCCTATGCTTCTTCCGGGTGTTTTATGGTTTCAGGTCTTACGTTTAAGTTTTAATCCATTTTGAGTTTACTTTTGTGTATGGTTTAAGACAGTGGTCCAGTTTTATTCTTTTGCATGTAACCGTCCAGTTTTCCCAACATCATGTGTTAAAGAATCATCCAGTTCAGTTCAGTCGCTCAGTCTCGTCCGACTCTTTGCGACCCCATGAATCGCAGCACGCCAGGCCTCCCTGTCCATCACCAACTCCCTGAGTTCACTCAGACTCACGCCCATCGAGTCAGTGATGCCATTATTACTTTCTAATCCAAATACTTGCTTCATCCCCTCAGGACAACAAGTCCTTATACCATCAAAGGTTTCCTCTATGTAGTGAAACAGTAAAAGAGAGTACTACTTCCACCAGTTTAAGTACGAAACTATCGCCATTTTCTATTATAAATGAACATAATCCCTGAAAATTGATTGCTTGGAAGGGGCAGCATGTCTTCTTAAAAGTCAAGTTTTCGGAGCTCTCTCTTTTCTGCCCGTCTTGAATTTTGCCAATTTGAAAACATTCTGAAGGAGTTTTCTTTTCAACAGTCATCATTTGAATACTCGCTTTCTGATGTCCACATCATTGGCCACAGTCTGGGTGCCCACGCTGCTGGGGAGGCAGGAAGGAGGACCAATGGGGCTATTGGACGTATCACGGGTAGGTCAAAACAGTAAAAAGCTGCAAAATTGGACCAGGTGAAGCCTATATGGGGTCTACAAGGATAGAAATTTGACAGAGAGGCCTGATTTTTACCTGAGGAGACAAGTTTTTACACTTTCCGAATTAGGTCGCAGGATCAGAGAAATCAGTGTGTTCTGCTGCTGCTAAGTCGCTTCAGTCGTGTCCGACTCTATGCGACCCCATAGACGGCAGCCCACCAGGCTCCCCTGTCCCTGGGATTCTCCAGGCAAGAACACTGGAGAGGGTTGCCATTTCCTTCTCCAATGCATGAAAGTGAAAAGTGAAAGTGAAGTCGCTCAGTCGTGTCCGACTCCTGGCGACCCCATGGACTGCAGCCCACCAGGCTCCTCCATCCATGGGATTTTCTAGGCAAGAGTACTGGAGTGGGGTGCCATTTCCTTCTCTGAGTGCATTCTGAGATCTTATTGTTTATTAATACTGATCTTTGGTCTACAGAGCCCTGTTTAGCATATAAATGCTCACATGTGACTTAACATCTGGCGGTCTTATTCATATCTATTTTCTCTTTGTCAGATATTCACAAAGGATGAGTTTAGTGAATAAAATAAATAGCATAAATAACAGAATAAATAGAATTAAACCCAAAGAGATCAAAAATGTATTAATTAGTTATATTCTGCTTCCCAGCAATTGGTAATTATTCCAATCCTCATCAACCACAACCCAAGTGGTGGGGACAGATAGTCTGGGAGCCTGGGCTGCCAGAGCTCAAGCTGCCAATTAGATCAAAACTATCATTTTACCAATCTCAGACTGGTTGCATTTAGCCAGTGGAGTCATGTATTGGATACCCAGGTCCTGCAAAAACCTTGTAACTTTCTAAGAAGGACTTTGCTTTCCTGGATCTGAGAGGTGACTATTTCAGGGAATGATTACTTACTCTTGCATCTTCCGACTCTGTCCCCAACTCCTGATTCTCTTTTTTTAGTACTTCAGGTAAGTTGGTTATATTTGGATTGGTGAGGGCAACTGGACTATTTCTCTTTAATTTGCTGGAGAGAACTTTCCTTTTCACAGTCCATTCACGTCCAGTGGAACCTGCTCAGTCAGGCACTGTGTCAAACTGTGGTCCCAGTGACCGTGAGTGCCGAGATCCTCGCCCTCAGGGGAGTCAGTGTAGGTGGAGCTCTTTTAGCCTGAAAATCTCTCAGGAGTCCAGTGCTATCTCCCGGAGTCTGACCTCTTTCGTTGTAACTGTACTAGTGACAGAATTGACCCAGTGACTAAGTATCCACGAACATTCCATGGCTCAAGGAAAATTCATTTTAAAGCAAATAGTAAATTAGACGTAGATTTCCTTTCAGAAAAGGGTACATTACAGAAGAACTGACTTATCTCTTTGCACGCCCTACTCGTGATTACCACCTGCACTTGCACTCGGGTGTGTTACTAGTGAGAGAGGCGAACATGTGTGTCCACTGATAAGACACTGATATGACACATCCTGTCTGTTTTAGGGTTGGATCCAGCGGAGCCTTGCTTTGAGGGCACACCTGAATTGGTCCGATTGGACCCCAGCGATGCCCAGTTTGTGGATGTAATTCACACAGATGCTGCCCCAATGATCCCCAACCTGGGTGAGTCCCTCCATTCATCCTCCTGGAGTGTTTTTTGAATTTAAGCATTTTCGAGTGTTTTGAGTCCCATATTTTAAAATTTCTCAGGGTTTGGAATGAGCCAAGTTGTGGGCCACGTAGATTTCTTCCCAAATGGAGGGAAAGAAATGCCTGGATGTAAGAAGAACGCTCTGTCTCAGATTGTTGACATCGATGGGATCTGGGAAGGTAAACCTATTTATTATGTACATAAGGAGAGTTCCTTGGGGCAGAATCTGTGTTTTCTTTTGGTAAACATGCTACATATTTTAATATGGTACAGGTGTTACGTTTTCTATAAGCAAGGACTTTTCATCGTATCCCCGTGATACACATTTTCACCAAGGGAAGTGGACATGAGCAGACTACAGGAAAGAAAATGTACTTGTATTCAACTTTCCAAGAATCTAACTCAGGGAATACATTACTAAATTATACTTGTATCTATATGGACGGATCTTTTCTTCCTAGCGTTATTTTTCCATTTCATTCATCTGTGGCATAACTATTATAATCTTAACTTCTGATTACATCTCAAATAATAACAACCCTTCATAAATGATTTTGTTCTGTGACTGCCAGGAGTTTGCACTAATTAGAGAAACCTATTGAACAACTGTGTTCCAAACATGACATTAACTTGGAAAAATAACATCTGTCTCTGATGTGTAATCATGTCTGATTTCAAAGGAACGCGGGACTTTGTGGCCTGTAATCACTTAAGAAGCTACAAGTATTATGCTGACAGCATCCTCAACCCTGATGGCTTTGCTGGATTTCCCTGTGCCTCTTACAGTGCTTTCAGTGAAGTAAGTACATCGTTTCTTGCACCTGAAGGATTTTGGGACCATCACTTCTCATGACTGGTGTGGTTCACTGCATGCAGTATACACTCAGTGAATGATACTATATGACTGATACCTTATTTATGCTTTCAATCATACATGTTTATTCTAATAGTGATAAGGCAAGGGAGAACTTTAGAGAGATGGATGTGTAAACTGAAATGCTGTGTCCACCTTGTTCTTTATCACTTCTGTGTGTGTTGAGTAAATGTGAAAACTTGCTTTGGAAATAATTGGAAGTCCAAAATTTATCTCTGGAAACCTGAGCTATGGCCTCAGGACACTGATGACCATGGAAAAGTTGTCTTAAATGTTAACCTTACAAAGGAATAGGATTGTGGGCATGTGGACCTTTCTGTGCAATCACATAATTGCCCAGGTTTTTTTTTATCATCTTTTTTGGTAACCTCTGGATATCTAAGTTAGGATCCTTAAATCTGATCTTGAATGTGTGCCTGTGTGCTAAGTTGCTTCAGTCGTAAAGTCTTTGTGACTGTATAGACTGTAGCCCACCAGGCTCCTTTGTCAATGGGATTCTTCAGGCAAGAATACTGGAGTGGGTGGCCATGCCCTTCTTCAGGGGATCTTCCCGACCCAGGGATGGAAGGAACTATGTTTCTTTTGTCTCCTGAATGAGCAGGCAGGTTTCTTACCACTAGCGCCACTTGGGAAGCCCTGATCTTGAATATAACATAGCAATTGCCTTTTTCTTTTTTTTTTACTATTGCTTTTCCTTTCGCTATAATTTTTTTGAATAAAAATGTATACCATGTGTTATTTAATATGTACCACAGGTACATGTTTATTTGTACATATTTAAATGTGTAAATTTTAAAGTAACATGCCAGGTGAAGTTATAATTATCAAGCAGTTATACTTTAGCAATGAAGAGAGAGGATCTGATTCCCACTTCCACAGTTAAAAAGGTGAATGATTTGGGGCAAAACATTCAACTTCTCTAAATCACTTTCTTCATTTTAAAATGTAAATAAAATGGTAAATTCCATGTATGTGGTAGGAGGAATTAATGAGATAACATGTTCTAATTACTTAGCCCAGAACCTAAGGTATAATAATTAACACTCAACAAATGTTAGCTCTTATGTGTAAGGGAAAGAAGATGGGTACATATTTTATTTACAATATAGCTTGCATGTACAAGAACATCCTGGCTTCTTTATTTTCTTTTCTTCCCAAACCCCCGTTTTCTAGGTAATGGGGAAAACAAACACAGAAGCTTTAAATTCCATCCAGTTAAAACTTGACCTGATTCAATAATATAAACAGTCCTTTTAAGTGATGCTCACTTTTATAGGAAAGCATTTTCAGTTTCGCAGATTTCTCAGCCTTTGGGCCACCTATCTCCAAGTTGATATTGGGCAGGATGATCTTGGTGGTGGTGGTGGTGATGGTGTGTGTGTGTGAGAAGGTCAGAAAGGAAGACTTGGGGATCCACCACATTGAAGGGCTCACTGCTGCCATCTGCAGGTGATGTCTGGGCAAGTCCACTCTCACAGGTTGGGTATTTCTTCCCGGCTGACTCCATTTCCCTTTATGGCACCCCACTCCACTACTCTTGCCTGGAAAATCCCATGGACTGAGGAGCCTGGTAGGCTGCAGTCCATGGGGTCGCTAAGAGTCGGACACGACTGAGCAACTTCCCTTTTCCCTTTGCTGGATGCAGACCTTGAGATTTGGCCCAGTCCCCATCTGGTCCATTGATTCAGGAGTTCACCACTCGCCTCTTCTGTGGGGCAGCCTTGCCCTTTCATAGTAGGTATTTCTATATCTCTCTACCTGTCTACCTCCCCCTGTTCATTTCTGTCCCTCTTTTCTTCCCATCGTTTCTTGATCCAAAAAGAAAGGACATTTTCCTATATGATATAATTTTCTTCAGACCCTCACCTCATGGCTAAGTCTTAATAACCAACTAGAACAAATTCCCTTCACATTGGGAAAATTCTGAGATTTGAATCTTTCAGACCTTGATATGCTAAGTGGGAACTAAAGAAATTGAGAAAAATGACTTTTAAGTCTGTTGTCTTCCCAGTGGATTCTATTTTGTATATCAGAAGCTGATTATCACCTTGTTCTTTCTTTTCAACTTTTCTAAAATAAATTCTGACCACCTAAAACAAGAGGGGGTGTCTTGGGGCAACTGGAGCAACTTCAGAGAGGCAAAAGAGAAAAGGTTAAATATATATATATATATATATAAATGATCTTAAGTGACTTTTATAATTTTTTTCTTAATATTGTGTTATTTAGCAGTGAACTCGGAGAAGGCAATGGCACCCCACTCCAGTACTCTTGCCTGGAAAATCCCATGGATGGAGGAGCCTGGTGGGCTGCAGTCCATGGGGTTGCTAAGAGTCAGGCACA
>NW_011495018.1:14472865-14500830 GCF_000754665.1 Bison bison bison | reverse complement strand
CTTTTCACTTTCATGCCTTGGAGAAGGAAAAGGCAACCACTCCAGTGTTCTTGCCTGGAGAATCCCAAGGACCGGGGAGCCTGGTGGGCTGCCGTCTATGGGGTCGCATAGATTCGGACTGAAGCAACTTAGCATCAGCAGCAGCAACAGTGAACTAGCTGATTTATTGTTGTAAATAATGAGACTCATTTTTAACCTTTGTTGAGGCACCGTTCAAATCTTCTGTTACTATCAGAACAAGATTGGGATTAGAGTATTTGAGAATTCAACAATATGTAGAATAAGATAGTACACTATTTTTAAAAAGAGCATCCTTGTTCATCATTTGCTTATATTCTCTAGAACAAGTGTTTCCCCTGTCCAAGTGAAGGCTGCCCCCAGATGGGTCATTATGCTGACAGATTTCCTGGGAAAACTAAATCAGAGGGCCAGACATTTTATCTAAACACCGGTGATGCTGGCAATTTTGCCCGTAAGTTCCTATTTTGTCTCAAATTCTCAATACTATGTATTTTGCCATGTCCAGTGGAAATGTGTGAAACTGCTTTCCTGTACAAAAGTTTTAAACACTCCTCTCCAAAATGGAAAAACACTTCAATGCCATGCTTACTGTAAACATGGCTAAATTTGAGGGGCAGAGTGGAATTTAGAGCCTGATCCTAGGTGGCACAATGGCAAAGAATCCACCTGCCAATGCAGGAGACATAAGAGATGAGGGTTCCACCCCTGGGTCGGGAAGGTCTTCTGCAGGAGGAAATGGCAGCCCACTCCAGGATTCTTGCCTGGGAAATCCCATGGACGGAGAAGCCTGGTGGGCTACATCCATGGGGTGGCAAAGAGTCAGACACAACTGAGCAACTGAGCAGGCATGCATGCACGATATCAATTGATACAAAAATAAATTTCTCCACAATTGATACTGGTGCTGAATTCAGGAAGCTTCTTCCGCTCCAGCCTCTTCATACTCTGTTAAAAGTTTAACTGTGCAAAATTATGAGATTTTTTTTTACAAACAGAAAAGTAACTCATGAGAGAGATAGCAGAGGTTATGGAAATGGAAAGGAGGTGACAGATTCAAGACATATCAGGATTGTAGACTTCATGGGTGATGGAAATCAGAAGATGTGGGAACGGTGAGGCCTGGGGACAGACCCTGGGTTTCTTTTCTGGGGTATCAGAGGAAGAAAACTATTTGTATGGGAGTTAATAGAGTTAACTGCATAATAAAAACTAAAGCTAAATTTTATCGCCTTCCCAATTGGCCCAGGCTAGCTCTAAGTGGCAAAAAACGGCAATTCACTATTGACTGGTTCTATAAAATGATTACCATAAGTCAATACAATTCCAGTGATGATGGAAAGTTGACTTATAGAATATTTGAGATAAATGTAGGTTATTTAGACAAAAAGATGATAGTACTCTAAACTTCTGTGATCTATAAAAATGAAATAAACTGATGAAAATATCACATTATCTTTTAATATAAAGTTCTTCTAAGATCCTGAATACATTGTTAGGTTAAAAAGTTGAAAGCAACATATATTACTTAGTCCCTTGGCTTGAAATCTTTTGACCTTGGGAAGAGTCTGTGTTCCTCCCCCACCCCCTATTGTTAGCCCTCTGAACACTTAGTTAAAGGAATATCCATCTCTATGTGATTAGAACTACCAAAACCAGACAAAAATTATTCAAAATTCAGCAGTAATGGAATCCTGTTTTTGGAGTAATTTTTCTTAAAGTTGATATTTTGCAAATATTTCCCCTTTGTAGGTTGGAGGTATAAGGTGGATGTCACGCTGTCTGGAAAGAGAGTTACAGGACACATACTAGTTTCTTTGTTTGGAGATAAAGGAAACTCCAAGCAGTATGAAATTTTCAAGTAAGTAAACTCTCAGCTCCTTAAATATTGGAATCCTTCACACATATAAGGTATGTAATGGACATAAGAGTTTATTCATTACCATGTGAGAATGCAGGGAAAGAAAGTTTTTTGCTTTACCTTTCTTGGCTCTTTGGCTAGTCTAGTAATAAAATTAACATAGGCAGATAACAGGAGAAAAGCTAATTTAATCATGTACATATGGGGCTCCTGTAATATGAGACCTACAACCAAACAATTGAGGCTTATATGCCACTCTGAGCTAAGGAGAAGGGAGCAGGGGTCTGGGACTTGAAAGGGGAGAAAGGAAGATGGGAAGACCAAATATTTGGTGAACAAAGGCTTGCTGTGCCAGGCAGAGACAGCGGGACATGGAGAGGAATTTGGATCGCCAGGCCCACCGAGCTCCCTGCCAGCTTGTCACACCCAGGCCATATTCCTTGTACTTATCTCAGGCGATATTTCTCTTCCTGAACCAGGCCTTCTACCTAAATTCTTTTAGGCAGGTAAGGGAAAAGTAGAAGTTATTGAATCTGACGAATCTTGATTTTCTTCAGCTCAAAATAGTCCACCTGCCAAAGTGGCACATTCTGGAGAGACTTGCTCTGAACCCCTTCAGAATTATAGAACTGCCATGTGTCATTAAAAGGAAGATATTATTTCACCCTTGTACCTTAATATGTTTTAGAATTCTGGTTCCTAAGTTTTTCCCCTACTATTTCCTGAGAAAACCACAGTTATTTATTTTGATGTATGGCATCTGATTTATAATCACTAAGTCATTATTCTACCCATGAAACAACGGGAAAAGGATGACATCATGATGTCATCATTTATTAAATTGTGGGAGGATTGTGTTTGAAGTTTTATCAAAGTAAGGCTGACTTTAAAGTAATATGAGTTATTGATGGCAAATGAACTACCACTGACTGAGCATCCATGTCTGTGTTTATTTAACCATTAGACTGACAAGTGTAGTGTCAATCATCTTACTAGAGATACACTGTAAGCTGGTTTTAGAAACAAATACATATATGTATGTATGTTTATGTATGTTCATGTGTGTGTTTAACTTCACTCCCAAGCGGTACTCTCAAACCAGACAGTACTGAATCCAATGAATTTGACTCCGATGTGGAAGTTGGAGTTTTGCAGAAGGTTAAATTTCTTTGGTACAACAATGTGATCAACCCAACTCTACCCAAAGTGGGAGCATCCAAGATCAGCGTGGAAGCAAATGATGGACAAGTGTAAGTAACAGACATCCGAAGAGCTCGGAAGCACTGTTACAATTGTAATTCTACTCCCACTGAAAAGCAACTCTAAGTTAAATGATCTGCAGTGGTTCTCCTCTGTCTCAGCAGTAGCTGCTCCCTAACACCTTTTATTTCTTTGGGAGAAAGTGTAGAACTTTAGGAAAACAACTTTAATAGATTTGTGGATGACCGTATGGGCTTCTCTGGTAGCTCAGAAGAATCTGCCTGCAATGCGGGAGACCTGGGTTCGATCCCTGGTGGAGAAGGAAACAGCTACCGACTCCAGTGTTCTGGCTGGGAGAATCCCATAGACTCTACAGATCACAAAGAGTCAGACACTGCTGAGTGGCTTTCGCTTTCACTGTGTGATCTGATACAAATTAAGTGTTAGCTTGAGAATCTTGTTTCATGAGCCTGACGTGAACAGGTTGGTTTCATTTAGCAGTTGTGCTTTGTGCTATGTGTATGCTCAATATGAGTATCTTCCCCAAACTTCCTGGATTCACCAAATCGCCACTTCCATTACCAGGAAAACATGCAGTGTATCAAAGAACACAAATAGGTTGTCCTGTATCATTGGCCCTTTTAGTGAAGACAAAGATCAACCCTTGGTTCTAATCAAGATTGGAGTGTGCGTGAATCAAAGGACATTTACCATAGGGAATCACCAGAAACAGTGAGTTGAGGATGACGATACTCATAAAAGTACTAATATCAGTCCCGTGTATTGAGTATAACGCCCCATTCCGAGGTATAGAGCTATGTGGCTTCTTCCATCGTAGCATTCAGTCCTCCTGTAAGTCCAATGAGAAGCTTTTGCTTCTGACAAAGATGGAGACACAAGAGACCAGATTTACCTTCCCACTGAAACAGACAGAAATTCAGACAAAATATATCAAACCACAGTTTTTTAGATACTGAACATTAGGCAACAAAGGAAAGTGATTGCTGAGAGATGATAAACAAATAGTGTAGTCTTGAAATTGTCCTGGCTTACAGCCTTAAGCGAGTAACCAGGATGTCCCACAAAGAGGGAAAATTCAGGCAGAGCCCACTACCTGACCTGAAGAAACAGATCTGAGAATCCAGAAAATCCAAGACAAGTAGATTTCATAGGACTGAGTACCAGCAAGGAGAAAGCTACAGAGAGGGAATCTCAGAGAGCTGGAAAATTTCCTTAAATACTCAGCAGACTGCTGACCAGCACACATGTGTGAGGAAACTAGCCAGGGCTGTGAGTGAAATAGGATGGGAAGGAGAGATGGCAACGGACAGGAGAAACATTTCAAAATAATGGTTATGTTTCGCTCTTGATGGTGGTAATGGAGGTAAGTGCTACTAATATCCTCATTTTACAAATAGTTCAATGAAGTCTCAAAGCCACAATTCAGGGGCAGGAAATCTGACTTCAGCAAATTCTTCACTACCCCAAAACAAATTCAATTCAACTTTATCAATATTTATTGTGTGCTCTTTGTTTCTTGTGACACTTTTGAGATTAGTTTTTAACCTTTAATTTGCTATTTGCACATCTGCTAGCCATTAAATTACAGGGAAGAAAATGAAGATGAAGAGAAAGAGTCTTTGCTGAGCATGTTTTATGCCTCAGGCATTTACATATGCTTATGTATTTTGTTGGACATCCCTGCTGGTTCAGATGGTAAAGAATCTGCCTGCAAAGCAGGAGACCCGGGTTCAATCCCTGGGATGGGAAAATCCTCTGGAGGAGGGCATGGCAACCCACCCCAGTAAAAAAATGTGCCTCCTAAGTATCATTCAGTCTTAATGAGTAAAATTATCATTTCAGTCGAATATTGAATTAAAATAAGAACACCTGGCCAATGTAATACCAGGACCTCAGGATTTTTACTTTGGCTTGTTTCTTTTTCCTTTTTATTAAAACTGTAACTGATTTCTTGTCATGCTGCCAACCCTCTTCTTCCTCACTGCATTCATGGACAACATGCCGTATTTAGTAGGTCCTCCGGGGATGTGACTGGTGGATCTTCCCTGTCCTTTGAGAGTCCAATAATATCTTTTCTGTCTGCTATTGCATAGTCACGGCATAAAATTGGAAAGGAAAATGCAGTCCTTTGTACCCAAGAGGTATTCCCTCAGCCAGTATCTAGTCTCAGGCACAAGGTGTCACACTCACTCAGACTGAGAAGAGGCAGAGAAGAGGCTGTCATCACACGTGACACACCAGCTGTGTGCCAGGAAGAGCTGACGTCTTGTTTTCTCTCCCCAGGTTTGACTTCTGTAGCCAAGACACTGTGAGAGAAGAGGTTCTGCTCACCCTCAACCCATGTTAGGAACTCCGGCCATGGGAATACTGAATCTTACTGCTAATAAAATCTGGTGGTAAAGCAATACATTCCTTTTTTTTGCCATCATGTCCATTATTTCCAGTGAAATTTTTGGATAATAGGGGTAAAGATCCAAAATTTGGAGTTGGTCTGAAGAACCACAAATAACTTAAATTTTGCTACATGTTACTTGGCATTTGAACTTGGGAATATCATTTACTTGATACTGGCATCATGCTCATTATTGATGTTACCGATGTCATTCTGATCACTTAAGGAAGACTTCCAGGTCCAAAATGAGCCTTCTGTTGGTTGTGGGCATATGTGATCAGTACCCACCTTTGCCACTTTTTCCATCATCTTTAATCAAATGATATGTTATATTTTGTGGACCATGTTTAGACAGAGGTATTGTAGGATATGGGACTAAATGGGCCTTGATTGACCGTTTATTCCCCCAAAGAGCACTTGTTGAGCACATGCTGTGTGTAAGGCAGTCTGCTAGGTACTAAGTATACACAATGAGCAAAGCATGGACCCAGCGCCTGGTCCATGGCCATCAAATGATGGAAGACTTCCATAATGATGAGCAGAGACCCCAAAAGGCTTTGAGAAGGGCAATGACCTGACCCACGTATGGGGTTTATGTCAGTCCCTTTGGTACGTGCGTGGAGTGCAAATTCTGATCATTTTCTAATCTAAATCCTGCTCCACCTGGCCCAGAACTTTCCTACTCTGGGATTCTGAAAGTTGGGGCTGTTTTGGAAATTCTCTCACACCCTACAAAGGTTATAGACTTTGGGGCCTAATTTTCGCCAACTGGCACCAGGTCTACCGATCTGAGACTTTTACTTAGTAGTCAGTCCACAAGAACTGGTGGAAATCTACCAATGGCATTAAGGGCTTTGGGAAGTCTAAGATACACTCAGAACCTGAACTCACTTCCCATAGATAGGCATCTCTGATAAAAGAAAAAGATAGAGGTCAGTAGTTGACAGATGATAAGGCAATGTCTTGCACCCCACTTTCCTTCACAACAAACACAGGGAGAAATTCAACCAGGTCAGGGGATGTTTCGAACTGTGATTCAAACAAATGTAGGTGAGGGTCCAGGCTGTGAAAAAGACTTAGAAAAACAGATTTTTCAGGACAAAAACTTCTTTGAAATTAAAGGCCTCCGAGAACCCAGCTTGAACCAACCTTCTCTTCCCCTAGA
This sequence comes from Bison bison bison, assembly GCF_000754665.1. NCBI lineage: Eukaryota > Metazoa > Chordata > Mammalia > Artiodactyla > Bovidae > Bison > Bison bison. Next base: position 14,494,173 of record NW_011495018.1, on the reverse strand, counting down.
ACTTACGAGATCATTGTCTTATGAGATGACAGGATATCTATACGTAGTGAACTTGAAATTAAAGGAGAAAAAAAATAGAGCTGATTGGCTGGAGGAAAGCAGCTATTTGGCTCCATCTGGACATGTGGACATGACAAATGATGGCTAACAACCTTATTCTCTATCTTTGTGACTTCTAAGGAGTCATACATCTTGAAGACTGGAGAGTTGTCTGTTGGAACTGAACTTACATTTTCAAAAGAGATCCACAGATTTGTATGCCTTAAATCCCTGAATCTGACCAGGATACAAGTTCATTCAACATATTTCAGTTGTTATTCTCAGTTAAAAGCCCCAACCAGGAATCTTTCCATCTTGTTGTTCAGTCACTAAGTCGTGTCTGACTCTAATCTTATCTGGGTCTCTCACATACTTAGGAGTCAGCTGGCTTTGAGCTGGTCCAAGATGTTGCTGCCATCACATTTAATAACCAAACCAAGTCATACAACCAACCAGATTCAAATGGTGGAGAAACGTACTCCACTAATTGATGGAAGGAGCTGCAAGATCATGTGGCAAAGGGCAGCTTCGGGAAGGGGAGGGAGTAAAGAACTACGACCATTTTCACAACCCATCCATCATCATCTCTAACCTATTTCCTCACTCCAGGGAAGCCTGGGGCTGGGAAAGGAACAGGTCAGGTGTCAGAAAAGTTTTCACAGCAATGGGTCAACCCAGGCTCCAGACTCCGGTCTTCTTTACCTCATGTGATTATCAGAAGTGAGGGTGCCTTTTAGGTTCATTTGCTTTTGTCTTTTGTAGAATACTAAGTGCTCCAGTATAGCACATTTCTTCTTAGACAACTAATGCCCATAAGTACTAATGGCTTCTTCTTAACACAATGCAGCAGTACTGATCAACTTTCCTGATCAGCAAGTCCAATCGCCAGAGTTGCCAGTCACTCTTGATGGCTCAGTGGCTAAAGGATCCATCTGCAGTGCAGGAGACACAGGAGATGCAGGTTCGATCCCTGGGTCAGGAAGAACCCCTGGAGGAGGAAATGGCAACTCACTCCAATATTCTTGCCTAAAAAAATCCCATAGACAGAGGAGCCTGGTGGGCTAGGACTACAAAGAGTCAGACATGACTGAGCATGCATGCAAAGACAAGAGCTTGACGACTCAAAAGGAAGAGATCATCCATTTATTATTTCAAATTCTGATAAACACAAGCAATACTCTTAAAGAAATCCCCTACCCATGGGCACTGCCCCACCACCTGTGCACTTTGGTACAAAGTGAGTAGATCAGTTGATACAGGATTGTTATTTGATTCTGCAGAACCACATACCGCTCGCAGTGGCTGCCCAGCTCACAAATTCACCTCCATTTTGGGCATAAAACCAGACCTGCCCAACAGGACCCATATCCTATTACTAATTAATTCAGGGGACAGCTCTTGGCCTCACCAGACCAATCATCTGATAGACTAAAAATTCTGGGCTGAGATGTTCAAAGCCAGGGAGACCTTGTAGCAGAATCAGGCTTAAGGCAGAGGGGCTCTGAGGACGATTTGCAGAGGTCTCCAGGGTGGTCCCACTTCTTGGTCTTGGTCCCTGGGTGTCACACTTCAACAGCTTCATGGATTCCATGAGATGCCCCAATATGCTTCCAACAAATATCTTCTTTTAAAAAAAATTAGCTACCCAGAATTGATTTCTGTTGCCTACAACAAAAAGTCTCACAACTAATATACCTCTAAAATGTTACCTATTTAAATAGTGAATGGTCTCTCCTTCACTCTTGTTTCAGGATTGGGGTGGAAAGAATAGCCAACATACACAAAGATTTCTAGTAGAGTTATCAGAACATAGAGTGGTAACCACTACCAAATGTTAAATGTGCTATCTTTTGTCCCTTAAATTCCATTCTTTTAAGGAATTTACCCCACAGATACACCATCCATCCAGAAAACAAATGTATAATATTCATAAGACACTATTTCTAATAGTACAAGATTGGAAACAACCAAACATACATCAGTAGAGAACTAATAGTAAATACCCAAATGTCAGAAGGCTATGCAGCTGGTAAAAAGATTGGACTTTTTATGCACTGATATGGAATGGTTTTCAAACATATAGTTAATTTTAAAAATCAGTTTGCAAAATAATGTACAGAATGTGTTAATCATTTATATTTTTAAATAAAATACAATATATATATATACTTATAATGCATAGACTACCTTTGGAAGGACACACAAGGATCTGGTGAGGCATCATTTTTTAAACTCTGTATTGTATCAGATATAGAAGGGCATATATTACCTATCTACAAACATGAAACAGAAAAAAAAAAATTTAGGAAAGAAAAATTAAGCCCTAAATTCCCATAGTTCTACACTTGAGTATCTGGAGTCCACACGCTCTTACTGCTCAACTGAGTGGCTGCTAGAGATTAAACCTTCCTTTCCTGCCCAGAGGATGTCACATCAGCTCTGATCACCTCAAGGTAGTTTCAGCCGTTGAAGCCCTGACTCAGGGTTGCGCATGGAACCCACAGATGAACTTGGCAGTGAGGTGAGCTGAAAGGGAAGTAGGCAAGGGAAACTAACCTCTTAGCAAACTGTGACAGATCATGCAATGATTGTTTCTCCTAAATCTAGTCAGACGTTTGTATTCTTCTTTCTTTTCTGAAGAAAATATCTTTTTTCCCCACCTTAGAACTGTGCCCTCTCACATTCCCAGCCATGAAATCCACTCTGAGAATAAGGATAAAATGTCTATGAACTCTATTCATGTGTGTATTCTTTCTTTCATTAATTCATAAATACCTGTGTTGGTCATGGTTCTAGAAGCTGGGAGCACAGCAGTGGCCACAGCAAAAGAGGCCTGTGTCCTCATGGAATTACATTCTAGATGGGAAAAGCATGAATGCAAATAAATAAACAGAAAAACAACAAAGATAATTGTAACTTGTGATGAGTAATGAGAAGGAAGCAAATAAGTTGCCAGGGAGCAAGGGTCTGGGTGGGAGGCGAGCAGTGGAGGAGTTTTGAAGGTGGCCAGGGTTGGCCTTACTGAAGAGGTGACATTTAAACTAATCGTTGAATGACAAGAAGGAGCCAACCCCACAGAGGTCTAAGGGAGGGAGTTTCAGGCCAGTGCAAAGGCCCTGAGGTGGGAAAGAACTTGACATGTATGATATGGGGGTATGTGGGGAAGGTCAAGTGAATGGTAGGAAGAGAAGAGGTCCAGGGAACAGAGAGTTATCCAACATCTCCTATATAAAAAAGCCAAGACATCGTTTTGCCTACAAAGTTCCAAAAACCAAAGATGTGGTTTTTCCAATAGTCGTGTACGGATATGAGAGTTGGACCATAGAGAAGGCTGAGCACAAAAAGAATCGATGCGTTTGAATTGTCATGCTGGATAAGACTCTTAAGAGTCCCTTGGACTGCAGGGAGATCAAACCAGTCAATCTTCAAGGAAATCAACCCTGAATATTCATTGGAAGAACCAATGCTGAAGGTGAAACTTCAATACTTTGGCTACCTGATGCAAAGAGCCAACTCACTGGAAAAGACCCTGACGCTGGGAAAGATTGGAGGCAAAAGGAGAAGCGGGCAGCAGAGGATGATATGGTTAGATAGTATCAGCGACTCAATGAACATGAATTTGAGCAAACTCCAGGAGATGGCGGAGGACAAAGAAGCCTTGCGTGTTGCAGTCGATGGGGTCACAATGAGTTGGACGTAACTTGGGGACTGAACAACTAAAGCAACAATCACCCAATTACCTGTTTTACCTGGGCTTTGTCATAAATCTCATCCCACCTTAGTGCTGCAACATCAAAGAACAGCATTTGTCTTCTCCACAGTCTTCATCAAGTGCTCCAGTACCTTCCTACATCACATAAACAGATTTCCAAAGCTTGAATACCTCATCAGTCAGGTCAACCAGATGGTTCAAGTCTGGAGTAGGGAGAAATTTATTTTCTATCTCAATTTATTCTATGTAAGTATTTCCCCTATTCTTGGCAGCTGACACTCAACAAATCTTGTTGATAACTCGCTCAAAATAACTGATATTCAACAACTCCATATTTCATTCTGGATAGTTCTGGATTCAAAGCCCATTTTATCACTCATTGTCTGCATGATATTATAAGCGTGATATTAAAGGCTGGTGCCTCAGTTTCCACATCTGTTTACCTACCTAATGAGGTTGTTGTGAGACTTAAAGTCTCCGTACATGTACTTTTCAAAGTACATGAAAAGTACTCTGACCACACATACTAAGCCTCAGTAACTGCTGGCTGCTATTCCTTATTAGCCTAAGGGAAGTCCTTTCTGTCCCCTTCACAGGAAGGGGGCCCTCTAGCCTGTACCCCAGTGTCTTGTTTATTCAGGAGCAGTGTGAACTTTGACAGTGAGATATATTCAACTCGGAGGTGGTTAGGACACCAAAGGCTCGGCTGTGTGAACCAGCCAAGCTGCTCACAGATGCTTGGGTAAGTGGGTGATTCATGATAGCTTCACAAGGTAGTCTCATAGAACAGGTGTGCAAACTTCAGAAGGTCCGAGGACACTCAACAGACATTATGTGGTCTGGTGACATGGGCTTTTATGGGCCCCTGAACCCAGCTATTCCAAATTATAGCAGGATAATATGATTGCTCTTGTTTTAAACCCTTATGTTTCGGGTTGGCTCATCCCATAGCAATAGAACACTAGTTAGTGGGGAATTGTATGAGGATATTATGGGGCTGTTGACTCTGTCTTCACCGCTCATATGCTCAAGTATTACTAGACTGCGAGAGAGAGACAGTTTTCCTTAGACCCTTCCCTTTGCTATCAGCTACTTGCAAGGGCATTTTCATCCATTCTAAGTGAGAATGGGTTCATTCACGGCTAGAGTTTGCTACAGTGTCCTTCTTGGGACTTGTAAAGTACTAGATGATCAAATTTAAAAAATTGGAAAGTGGGGTCCACTTGGCACATAATTACATGCACAGGTACATAGGTGCAAAGTTAGACCTTTCCCCTCCTTTTAATCAAGCATCCTTCATCTTACTAGACTTGTGGGAAGATTTGACCTCTGTTTTAATCTTGTTTTATGTATTTGTGCAGACTGAAATATTAAGTGCACACAGCATGTTCTATCATCACCTGCTCTTTCTTTGAAGCAGTGTCCCAGTGATAAGGCTCGAGTATAAGAAAATGGCCCAGGCACTTGATCCAGGGAGAAGAAAGATCTGGAACATCCAACAGGGTAAGTCTTCCCAAAGCTGTGAAGTGGGGAGGCAGGGCAAAGAGCCTTGAATTCCTGAGTCTTTGCTCATTACTCTGGTCATGCTTGGTAAAGCTGAGTGTCTGAATTTCTTGTAGATGGTGAGTATTTGGACAATTGCTCTTTTCCTGCTGGGAGCAGCCAAAGGTAAGAAACATCCCACCTACCTTTTGGGAAGGACATAAACTCATCATCTCAGCACTGGCCAGAGAAACCTCAGCCATGGCTGGGCTTCCAGCAGCTCCAGACAGCTCCAAGGTTCCACAGAGAGGCGGACAGGGCTGCCCCAGTGCCTGGGAGAGGAGGCAGTTTGTGGGGGACCTGCCTCAGGGCATCTATCATCAGCCCACCTTTATGCCCAGGGTGCCCGAGGCCAGACTTTTCCAGATAAAGCATTAAATCCTTGTCTGGGTTAACATATTGACTGACCACTGCCTGTTATCATATTAGTAGTCAAATAAACACATCTGAAGCTCTTGGGATAGAATTTTTTTTTTTTAATTCAAAGGAATTGCTTTACATTGTTGTGTTGGTTTCCGCTGTACGACAATGTGAATCAGCTGTAAGTATACATATATCCCCTCCCTCTGGCCTCTGGGTCATCACAGAGTGCCTAGCTGAGCTCCCCGTGCTGTAGCTGCTTCCACTTGCTATGTAGTTTGCACATGGTAGCGTGCATATCTCAGTGCTACTCTCGAAATTCCTCCCCTCTCCTTCCCCTCTGTGCCCACAAGTCTGTTCTCCATGTCCGCCTCTCTGTTTCTGCCCTGCAAATAGGTTCACCAGTACAATTTTTCTAGATTCCATGTATATGTGTTAATGTACAATACTAGTTGTTGTTTTTCTGACTCATAACACTCTATATAACAGGCTCTAGGGAACACAGAACTTTTAAGTTTTGCTGGTGGTTCGAGGCAGAGAGGTCTCTGTGGGATTCAGTGGGACAGGTCCCTAATCAGAAGACGGGCATGGGGGCCAGGAGATGGAGCTGAGGCAAGACTGCCTGGTCTTCAGCCTGTCCCCAAGCCGGGGAGTGACCAGCCTAGCCTTGGGAGCTAATCTCTGAGTAGTCATCATTTCTCTCCAGGAAACAAAGTTTGCTATGATTCTATCGGGTGCTTCTCTGACTCCAAGCCCTGGGCTGGGGCTGCAATAAGGCCCTTGAAAATTCTCCCCTGGAGCCCGGAGAAGGTTGGCACCCGCCTCCTGCTCTACACCAACAAGAACCCAAACAACTTTCAAGTGAGACCTCTACTATTCTAACGTTGTTGTAAAGGAGTGAGCGGCTGTGTCTATGCGGGGACCAGAGGTTCCTTATTCCTGTACCCTCCTCCTCCACCCCATCCTACCAGCTGCTCCCCCAGGCCTAGCCAGACCTGGACAGAGTAGGTCGCTGGTAAAAAAAAAAAAAAAAAATGGCTTGAATGAATGGTTCCCTTTTGTCAGAACCTCTAGCTGGTTATGTGATTCTGGTCTGTGGCATTGGAACAGGCAGAAATGGGGCAGAAAGAGACAGGCCAAAGTGGCTGGGCTACAAAAACATGGAACCCTTCTGTGTTTGTCACAGATTCTCCTTGCTTCTGATCCATCAACGATTGAGGCGTCCAATTTCCAAATAGCCAAGAAGACCCGGTTCGTCATCCATGGCTTCATAGACAAGGGAGATGAGAGCTGGCTGGTAGACAAGTGCAAGGTAGGGCCCGGCTCTAACCCCTGTGGCCTGTGGCCTGTGCCCCGGGCATCTGCCCTTCCTTCCCGTGAATGCCTCCACCTCCCTTTATGCAATCTCAATTAGTGAACTTGGAAACAGGAAACCCTGACATATTGAGGTTTTACTACGAAATTAAAACGCCTCTTCACAAAAATAAAAAGCCCTTTCCACATTTCTGGACTGCATCAGTAGCCTGAAGCAATGGCATTTGCTCTGTGAGCAATCACTTCCACCCTCTCATTTCTGATTAGATTATGCCTAAATGTTGTCTGCTTCGTTTCAGTGAGGCTACTTTGTATTTCCATAGATGAGGGATTATGTTCTTTTTGTTCAGTTCTTTCCCACTTCCCTAAGAGTCAGAGATATGTGCTATGACTGTTTATTTGAGATACGAGGAGCTAAGGCTGACCAGGAGTCCAAAATGGCAGAATGTGTGCATGCTTAGTTGCTCACAGATTCTCGTGTCCGACTCTTTGTGACCCTATGGACTGTAGCCGGCCAGGCTCCTCTGTCCATGGGATTTCCCAAGCAAGAATACTGCAGTGGGTTATCGTTTCCTCCTCCAGGGGATCTTCCCTACTCAGGGATTGAACCCGTCTCTCTTGCTTCATCACCTGGGAAGCCTTTGCACTAAACTGCAGAATAGAAAGTGCCAAAGCCCACTGTAATAGAGTGTCTTTAGGTCAGAAGGACAGACAATGGAATAACACACATATGTACACATGCACACACGCACATGTACACATACACACAAGCATACATGTGCAAAGGCACACAAACACACACATAATATACCATCCATGCCTTCTTGTCTTGTGTTCACTGATTTAATGTTTTTCTGACACCTAAGAATTTATCCTAACAGCCTGCCTTCCACACACACATTAATAACTCCAACCTAAATTGTCAACAGGAAAAGTCACAAACCCTGAAAAGTGAAATCATTCTGCATTTGACCTCGGTTTTTACCATGTATTTAACTCTTAGTATCGCTTCTGTCCAATCATTAATAAGTATCTTAATGTGTAGACTGTAAGATACAGTTTATACTCTAAATTCTCCAAGTTTGTAAGAGATTCCTCAGGGCTGCTTTAGAAATAAAGGTCCTGAGAAAACAACTGTTGGTATTTGTGTGTGTGATCACACATACTAGTATCATGCATGTGAAAAGATTCTTGATGGATTTTTAATTTACAGCACCATTTTAGACTCAATCTGGTCCTATGTCTTCCCTGGCAGAACTTCTAAGCATATATCAGTTCCTGTGACATCCAGGAAGAAGTTTCCCTTTCAGAATTCTCCAATATATTTTAAATCAGTACAATTCTATTTTTCAAATATCTGCAGTGTGTCTTTCTTCTGTGAAATACTATGCTATCTTAACTCTAAAAATAGTGACCCTTGCCTCCCACCTTAGAACTTACTTAGTGCCCTGTAGCCTGGGGTGGAGCAAGCCCAGGCTTTGTCAAGGGGCTAAAAGGACCCCTAGTGGTCAAATCCACAAAGTCAGTTAGACCCCGGCTTCCAGAGACTGAATGCACTTGAGACCTTTTCTTTGCTCAACAGGGCTCTTTAAATGATGCCCTGGTTTTATCCACCTTACTGAATCAACCTTACTGAATCTGGTCAAAGAAAACCAGAGTGGTCAGCTTTTAATTAATCTACAAACTAGAGAGAAAACTAATTTGCCTTTCTCATAACATACCCCCCGAGGGATAATTCCTGTTGGCAACAGGATTCCTAACAAAGTCAAGTTCATCCCAGTGCCCCTGCTAGGAAGGACAGAAAGATGGCCAGTGGTAACTCTCAGGGACTATTTCTGAGCCCTGGTTGGATGTGGATTCCTAAGCCCCATGATAACCCCCTGGAGTCTCTCCAACACCAGAATGTGTTTGAGGTGGAGGAGGTGAACTACATCTGTGTGGCCTGGAAGAGAGGCTCCCAGACCACTTACACTCAGGCCGCCAACAATGTGCGCGCGGTGGGCGCCCAGGTAGCCCAGACGCTGGCCATGCTCAAGGGGAGTGATGGCCGGGCTGCAGAGGAGGTGACACGGCTGGTCTCTGTGCAAAGATGCAACTGAGGGTTCTGTGTTTAAAGAGGAAATATAATTGATAGCTCTCTCAGAGTCTGACTCCTAAAACTCACTGTGAGTCGAGGTGCTGTGGATCTGTAGACATAGTGAACAAGTACATTTGGGTGAACATCTCTGAGACCAGCGGGTGTGAACACTTCGAGCTTTGTGTTGTCTGTTTGTCCATCCAGTATTTAGGAGCACAGTGTCAGGAGCTCTGCCAGGATGTAAAGAGGACAACTGAGGTCCAGGCCCTGGGGGAGTTTACAGTAACAATAGGGTGTGATCAGGGTTCTGATGTGGGAATAGGCCGGGGTAGCTACAAGGCTTTATAGGAGCACATGGGGGTCAGTGAATTTAGTCTGGAGAGGGGGGCCATAATTAAGGATGTCTCCCAGAAACAGACATCTAAGTTGAGAGCTGATGGCTAAGCTGTGGATGACAACAGGTAGAGAAGTTGAAAGCAGACCCAAATACAACATATTTGAGGAACTGAAAGTTCCACAAAAACTTTGGGTAGAAAAAGAGTCTAGAAAAATAGGTGTTGAGTCAGGAAAGCTCTGAGGCTTTTGTAATGAGTTGGGTTTCATTCTAATGGCAGTGGAAGGTTTTCAGCAGAGGAGTAATGGCTTTAGGTTTGCAAAAAGCACAGCAGAGAAATATCCTGACGATATAATCTTCCCTCTCCAGTCGAACTACAGCTACTCACCTTCCCACCTCATTGGCCACAGCCTGGGGGCCCATGTGGCGGGAGAGGCAGGGAGACAAACTCCAGGCCTGGGCAGGATTACAGATAGGACTCGAGGGCCAAGGCCCCAGGTTTTGTCCCCAGTAGCCCCAGGACATGATACAAGACTCCCTAGCTTGGAGCTGGCCCCAAGGAGTCTGTCCCCTTGGCTGTGGCAGAGCTGGCTAGAGTCTGCACAGAACATTTTGGGAAGTTCCTCAGAAGCCTATCTTTGTGGCAGGGGAGGTAGTGGCTTTCTTCCCTCTGCTTCCTCCACTTTGTCCGCATTCCTCCTCTCTAGATCCATGTTTTCTGTTGGTGTGGTTCTCTTAGCAGGACTGGGCACCCAGGAAGATGCAGAGCAAGACTGAGATGAACATGAGCAAACACAATTAAGAAGGATCCATGTCGTCATTCTCCCCTTCTCTGAAATCAAGGGCAGAAGAGAACACAAAAATTCCACTGCCTTCGTTGGCAGAAGAAATACTGTCACCATCATACCAAAAGCATCCTTTTAACCCAAGCAAAGCTTTTAAATTATAACAACAAATTACATCAATGTAATATAATCATTATGAAGCTAATATAACTATTATAGTAAGCATAGATTAAGTGCCTACTTATCCCAAATACTTTGCAAAGTGCTTTACATTTTTCTCATTTAATCCTCAGAACTAAAGAAAAAGGCTGAGGGAAGCAAATGACTTGCCCAAGGTCACACATCTAATCAGTGATAGAACTGACCCTCAGTCCCGGTTCTCCTATCTTATGGCTTAAGCAAGTCTCTACCTTTATAAGAACCCTACCATTTATTTTCAAGAGACAGTTATGTTCATGTCTTTACAGCTTCTCTGATAAAATCTTCAAAGACAACTGTTAAATCCAGGAGTCCTGTCGAGAAGGAGATATAGTCAGTAGTGTCCAACTCTTTGAGACCCTAAAGAGCCTGGAAGGCTTTGCCACAAGCACCGCCATATAGTCAGGGAAAAATAATACTAAATATTTACTTACACACCCATAACAATGTGCCAGGCACTTTGCTAAATGCTACATATCCTATCTCATTTAATATTATCCTAGCTGAATTATTACCCCTATTTTATAAATGGGGAAACTGAGGCATAGAAAAAGTCAGTGATTCACCCAAGGTCATGCAACTTGCTCAAGAAATAGCCAAGCAGGGCTTTGGAGCCAGGCATCCTAGTCCCAGAGGGCTTCCCAGATGGTGCTAGTGGTAAAGAATTTGCCTGCCAATACAGGAGACATAATTGGGTCCAATCCCCCCATCGGGAAGATTCCACTGGAGGAGGGCATGGCAACCCACTCCACTATTCTTGCCTGGAGAATCCCATGGACAGAGGAGCCTGACAGGCTATGGTCCATAGGGTCGCAAAGAGTTGGACATGACTGAAGTGACTTCGCATAAACGCACACATGCATGCATCCTAGTCCCAGAATCTGTGTTTTGAATCAGGATACCTTACTACTTCTCCCCTTTTCCCTTCAAACTTGCAAAGGGAAAGAGAAAGCTGAAGAAGAAAGATATACAAGGAAGTGGGAGAATCTGTTGTAGAAAAAAATAAATCCTTTCCTAAACAAAATCTGAATTTCTTTGTTCACCTGCCCTTCTCTATGCAGGCACGTTCTAGTAATAAGCATCATAGAGACTTGATGGCTCCACATTTCATACCCTGGCCATGGCACTGCACAGCTCCAGGGTATCCCTCGAGTTGGGGAGTGCACAACCTTGGCAACTGTACAACCTCCATCTTGCTGGCACCTACAGTCAAACCTACTGTGCACAGAACTGGCCATCTCTTTCGGGGTTGGACCCTGTAGAAGACAATTTCGAGGGTGCTCCTGAAGAGGTCCGACCGGCCCCTCCGATGCTGGCTTTGTTGATGTGATCCACAGGGATGCAGCTCCCCTGATCCCATTCATGGGTGAGCCCTGCAATGTTCCAGCTGCAAGCACTTTGCAATCGTGTTTTCAGCAGGAGAGACCTGCATGAGGAAAAGCTCACCGCTGTTCTAAATATTTCAGGCTTTGGAACGAAACAACAGGTGGGTCACCTTGACTTCTTCCCAGATGGAAGAGAGGAAATGCCCGGATGCAGGAAGAATGCCCTGTCGCAGATCATAGACCTAGATGGCATCTGGGCAGGTAAAGGCTGAACAGAGTGGGGGAACCACTTCCCTGGGGATCAATGCCATTCCCACAGCAAAGCTTAACAATAAAACACACTGTTCTTTAAAAACAGATCTCCCCTTCTAGAATATAAATAAGATCTCCCCTTCTAGATCTTTTTTTTTCTTCTAGATCTTATTCTTAAAAATACAGCCATGTTTCATTTGTTATATCTCAGCTCTGCTGGTTGTTATTTCCTTAAAATATTGTTGTGGGTGTCCTGGAGTGAACAAGCAACAAAGGTTTACAAAACCACTTCTTAGAGCTGTTAACTCAAACAGTCAACTGATAACTACCTAATGAAGGAAATATCATAAAAGTAACTATCCTGACTTAAAGAGAATTTTTCTACCAGTTCTTGCTTATGATATGGTTCAAGCTTATATAACTGGCTTCAATTCCATGGATAAAATGGGAATATTCCCAATTGTGTCCATGGCAAACCCGTTTGCATGAGAGTCACTGCTCTTCTATGTTGGGACAGCAATAAGAAGCAATCACAAGTAATGAAGGTCAGAGCAGAGACTTGCTACTCAATGTGGCTGTTTTTTATCAATGGTCAGCAACCGGGATTAAGGGCATCGTTCAGATATAGCTCTCCTATCAGATGAAGTCAGAATGACAATGAATAGGTGAAATTTTGAGCCAGACTCATCATTTGGCCCCACAAATGATGCAATATTTTTATTGAATGTGAGCGTAATGACTTGGCAGGGATGGACACCGTCAAAACAAACGTTAGGGCTGAGGACCAAAGTGTTTGTCTTTCATGGCTTTATGAGGCTTTGAGAGAATAGAGTAGCCTAGACTCTCCATCAGTACCAACGAAGCACGTTCAGGCCAGGTCCTGAAGGTGTGCTATGACAGCGACCACTTGGCAAGAGTTTTTAGGGGCTAAGGAAGTTTCTAAGAAGGAGCAAGATATCCTGAGAGTGAAAGGGTGCTCACATAAAGACACCTAAAGCCATTCAGCCTTCCTTTTTATTTGCCTATGTCATGAGAATGTCCTTGCCCTGCTTTTGTCATGTCTGGGAGGTCATGTCACATCTGATTGTATCCTCAAGAACCTCCAACCTGGTGCCTGGAACACGGGACAGCACAGAGGTTAGAGGCCTGGGCTCCAGCACCAGAGAGGCTTGGGTTTAAATCCCAGCTCCACGGCTCCTAGCTGAAATCTGAAACCTGAGGCTGGAGTCTATATGACTTTCTGTAATTAAGGATGGGTGTTACCCATCTTTGAAGAAAAGTGAAAGTGTTAATTGCTCAGTCATGTCTGACTCTTTGCGACCCCGTGGACGGTAGCCCACCAGGCCCCTCTAGCCGTGGGAAACCCTGTTTGCATGAGAGCCACCACTCTTGTCCATGGAAATCCCATGGACAGGCAAGGATACTGGAGTGGGTTGCCATTCCCTTCTCCAGGGGATATTCCTGATCCCGGGATCGAACGTGGATCTCCTGCGTTGCAGGCAGATTCTTTACTATCTGGGCCACTAGGGAAACACCTGAAGAAAGGTGAGGGTTATAGGGACAATACACGTGAAGAGTTCAAAACATTGCCCAGCAATCAGAAAGCAGGCTTTCTATGTTAACTGTCATTTTGTGTCTGGATTTTGGACTTATCTTACATTTCTGAATATATAGTCCCGTCCCACTTGGAGGGAAAGGCAGAGAAGTTGTCACAGGACCCCGGCCACCTGTGCAGACTTCCTCCTTTACTTCCCCAGGAACCTGGGACTTCGTGGCTTGCAGTCACTTGAGAAGCTATAAGTACTACTCGGAAAGCATCCTCAATCCCAATGGATTCACCGGATACCCCTGTGCTTGCTACAGGGACTTTGAGTCTGTAAGATGTTATCCCACCTTGAGTCCCACAGTGGTGCTGTTGTCCTGCTGTGTTGGGGTCTGCAGTACTCTTCACCAGTTTCTGCTGCTGTTGCTAAGTCGCTTCAGTCGTGTCCGACTCTGTGCGACCCCTTAGACGGCAGACCACCAAGCTCCCCCATTCCTGGGATTCTCCAGGCAAGAACACTGGAGTGGGTTGCCATTTCCTTCTCCAGTGCATGAAAGTGAAAAGTGAAAGTGAAGTCGCTCAGTCGTGTCCGACTCTTTGCGACCCCATGGACCGCAGGCTACCAGGCTCCTCTGTCCATGGGATTTTCCAGGCAAGCGTACTGGAGTGGGGTGCCATTGCCTTCTCCGTCACCAGTTTCTGATCATCCCTAATTTTTTTTGGCACTGCATGTCAGAGTTCATGTGGAGTGAACCCCTCCGTGGAGCGGAGGGGAAAAAACCTTTAAGCAGGAGGTGGCTACAATTCTAGAAGAGTCACATGGGAGAGGAAGATTCTGGGAAATCAGAGAGTAGAGCAATCAATTCAGTGATCTAGGAAGGCTTCCTGCTGGAGGCAAAGTTTGAATCTTGCTTGGAAAATCATAGATTTTAGAAGGAGGAGAAGGAGTGCAGATTTCTGACTAAAGCAGAACAAAAGTAGAATGTGTGAGAGAAGAATATACACACCAGAGAGCAGGAAAGTTGGGTGCCAGGCTGGGGGCTGGGGGTGGGGTATTGTGTCTCGTGCAGCTGGCAACAAGAGAGACAGAAGAAATGATACCCTGGAGCCTGGTGTGACCATCTCTCCCCAGCTCCCCATTCAGTGACATCATGTTGGTAGCCTGAAACTGGCCACAGTCAGTATTTATAGCATGGAAATTGGTAGACATTACAAAAGACTTTTTGTTCCAGTGTTGCCTATTAATCATTCACCAGCATACCGCTTGATGAAAGCCATATTTTATCTAACCTGGGGTCTAGGCATCAATATTTTCTGAACCTCCTGAAGTAGTTCTAACATGATGTGCCTCAGGTTTGGGTACCACACCCTAGATGAAGGTAGTTTAGAGACCATCTACTCCAATCTCTTTCCAGTTATAAAAGAGGAAACTCAGACTATAGAACATTGCCCGTAAGATGGCTGGATCATAGCAAGACAAGCATACCTTACAGCCAGGTCCATCTTTCTCATTAGAACAAGTGCTTCCCCTGTCCAGATGAAGGGTGTCCCACAGATGGGACACTCTGCTGGCAGATTTGCTGGCAAGACATGTGAGGAGCAGCAGAAGTTCACGTGAACACAGGAGATTCCAGCAAATTTACTCGTAAGTTGTGTTGTCACTTTCCTGCCCTGGTAAAGGTTTGGTTTCTGTTTTACGTAAATATGAATACTAATAAATAATAAATAAATGCTAATAAATATAAACATAAATAACATGAAATATTTGTGGGTACATTTTATCTTAGTAAAAGGACACATCCACTCAAACTACCCCATTTAAGACTCACTGAGAATTTAGAAAGAGTCTGCTTTACTTCCAGTTTATTTCTACATAAAATGAGCTCATGCAAATAGCATGGCTAATGGGCTAACAGTGATTTACATGTTTCTGTGGCCATCTTCTTTGAATTTTTGCCACTCCACAATCTTTTGTTCTTTTCATCATAAAAACTGTCTTATCCACATCTGTTTTCCGATTCATTCAAAATTTATTTGATACCAACTCTTTGCCTGTCCAGCCCACTTAGAAGCCCAACTCCAGTCTCTCCATTTCCAGCCTTCTGTCCACGTGTCCCTCTTGATCATGGGTGTGGGGGAGGGGTGACTGTTTGGTGGAGGGTGAATAGGGATCAGAAAAGGGGTAATTTCTCTCCAAATTCAGCTGAATGAGCTCAGACAAAGGGTAGATATGGACATGTTTCAGCCACTTTGTGCCAACCTGCCCTATGAAAGTTCCTTAAGATGTTGCACCGTAAATAAAAAAGAGAGAGAGACTGTGTATATACAAATACATAAATATAATACAAGTCTTATATAGTACTTTAAGTCAGGTTTATTGAGATATAATTTATGTACAGCAAAAGTCAGCCTTTGTGGTGTATAGCTGGTTCTGTGGGTTTTGATAAATGAATAGTCATGTAGCCATCTCCACAATCAAGACAGGGAATATTTCCATCACTGTATACATATTTATTTAAAAAGACATTGATGAATCAATCCTTCTTCAGATGTGGTGATGCATGAAATACATGCCCATATTTTAAAACAACAAATTAAACATTCAAAAGCCATATATTCATTCCTCAACTAACATTTATTTATGGACCACAGACTGTGCTAGACGTAGGGGGTGCAGGGAGGATGTAAACACTCTAGTATGGAATTTATAATGCAGCAGAGAAGATGGAAAGTGAGCAAGCAGCTCCAAGCGCACTGGGCTTGGCAGATTGCTGCTGGGATATCAGGGGACAGAGCACACAGCCTTGACCAGAGGAAGGAGCAGAGAAAACACCTCTGCGGACCTGAAGGACACGTGGAAGTTAGGCAAAGGGTGTGTGTGGGGGGGTGTGTTTACATTCCTATGTGTGCACGCGTGGGAATGTGAATGTGTATATGAGTCTGTGGGTGTATGTGTACATGTGTGTATGTGTGTGTATGTGTGTGTTTATGGGGTTTTCCAGGTGGTGCTAGTGGTAAAGAACCTGCCTACCAGTGCAGGAGGTATAAGAGATGTGGATTCAATCCCTGGGTCAGGAAGAGCACCTGGAGGAGGGCAAGGTAACCCACTCCAGTGTTCTTGCCTGGAGGATCCGTTGGACAGAGGAGCCTGGTGGGCTACAGTCTATAGAGTCTCAGAGACTCGGACACAACTGAAGTGACTTAGCACGCACGCACGTGTGTGCTTAGGTATGTGTGTGAATGTGTGGTCATAGGTGTGCCAGTTTGTATGCACGTGTGTGTGCTCCTGGGGGCCAAGACAGCTCTTCAGATATAAATCTTGATGACCTCTGTGCTGGAGACTGCTCAAGCCACAGAGAGGCAAAGGAAAGACAGGCTTGGCCCTTGAGACTCTGAGGACGGAACCCCGAGTTGCTTTTCAAATGCAGAGACAAGCCCTCACTCCTTTGCCTTCACTCACACTGCTGTCCTTCTAGAGGGGAGCTGCCCAACAGAACTCCAGTTCGTGGTGGCGATGCTCTGTGCGGTCCAGCGCAGCAGCCATCAACCATGTGTAGCAATTCAGCACTTTCCATGTGGCTAAGGAAAGTGAGGGTTTTTTTTTTTTTTAATTTTATTGAATTTGGATTTAAATTTAAGCAGCAACATGTGACTAGTGGTCGCTTTACTGGGGTGGGGCCACTGCCAGATGCGTACTTCTCTTTAGGGCCTAGTTCCAGTTGTAGGTTAACATGTGGAACTTTCTATCTCAATGCCTCCATGTAAGGAATGGGGAACAGGGATCTGAGATGTGGGTCCACTGTCTTGCGCGTGAATAGACTGAACTCTTTTCTATACCCCGTGCAGGCTGGAGATATGGCGTTTCTATAACACTGTCTGGAAGAACAGCCACTGGTCAAATCAAAGTTGCTTTGTTTGGAAATAAGGGAAACACTCGTCAATACAATGTCTTGAAGTAAATTTCCTTTTTTGACACCATCTCTCACATGGTGATACACAAGGCTTTCATATGCATGCGCTGACATGCTTGGCATATTCTTCTGAATGGCTTTTAAATTATTTACTTTATGTACTGAAGTTAATTTCAGATTTCTGCTAACAAGTGTTCTTTTCTTTATTATAAATCCAGGCATTTAATTATTTCTTTCTCAATAGATAAGATTTTTTAAGATTAAATCTAATGTTATCCCAGATATCATGTTTTCTGACTAGCCTAGTCACACATGTGTTTTGTGTTAAAATAAGTGGATAACTTGTTATTACACAAATAATTCGACCAGAAAAATATGAAAGAATTACAAGGTTTTCTATAACAAAGTTTTGAAGATAAATGAACTTACATTTGAAGAAATAATATTTAAATAGTAGTTTGAGGAACTTCCCTGATAGCCCAGTGGTTAAGACTCCTAGCCGCCAGTGCAGGGGGCACAGGTTCGATCCCCGGTTGGGAAACTAAGATCCCACATGCCATGTAGCATGGCCAAAAATAAAATAAATAGTAGCTTGAGACTGATGGCATTGTAACTGCGTTTTTCATTTTTCTAACCTTTATCTGAGAGTTAATTTGGAAAAATTATCTAGTTAATCTTGAGTAGGGAAAAGTGGCGGGGACTTATATGTTCATTAGAACTTATTGCAGTGAATGGGAATGTTTCTATTCCTCTATTTCAAGTGGGATTATCAAACCAGGCTCCACCCTTTCCGGTGAGTTTGACTCAGATATTGATGTTGGAACAATTGAGAAAGTCAAGTTTCTTTGGAATAACAACGTGATAAACCCAACCCTCCCCAAAGTGGGTGCAGCCAAGATCACCGCACAGAAGGGAGAGGAGCAGACAGAGTAAGTGTCTCTGCTGGCTTGCTCCTGAGGATGTTTGTAGAAAGTTACATTTGTCATGGAAACTCGCCCCGGAAGGTCAGCTAACGTTCAGCCAGGGTCCTCAGCACTCTCTTTGGGAAGCACAGATGATACAGCTCCACTTTCAGTGAAAACTGAGGAGGAAAAATAAGAGAAATAAGAAATAATTTCTGAGGGATATAAAGTTATAAATATGGGTTGGAGGATGGCTACATGTTAAAGAGGGGACAATCCATGAAAGCTCAGAGCAATAGAAGAAGAAATCAGTTTTAGCAAAAGATATAAAATTTGAGATGAGACAAGAGAGAGCTGAGGTGTCCATATTTGCAGAATATTCATCCTGACCCATGATGTCCCAAACTGTCCCAGCTGTGGGAGATATGGGGGTAATGACCATAGCTCGGACCCCAAGTCCAGCCAGGAGGACACCTCTGTGTGGCTTGGCGGAAAGGGGCTCCTGGGATCTTGGTCACTGACTAAGGTTTGGGAGGTCTGGTGGGGTCACTAACCTCAGGCCCCAGAGAATGTCCCTCCCCTGGGCAGAGGGACAGCAGGGTTGGCAGAACTCACAGCTGTCCAGAGGCTGGATGACCTCTGTGAAGTTCTCCTTGTCTCTCTGAAGGGAGGATGGAGAGGCTGGCCCAGGCAGGTGGTCAGCAGAACAAGAAGGTCCTCTCAGAGAGAGCACAGCACCGAGGAGGCAGATGGGGAGCACTGGGCAGGCCGGGGGTGCAGCAGAGGCCTCCCCTGCTAGCCCCACCAGAGAACACTGGGGCTTGAAGGCCAGTTCCCCAGGCCCTGTAAGGAAGTAGAACCATTGCCTGCATCCTGGGACCATGTGGTTAAAATCAGGTCAGAAGAATGTGGTCTCATTGGAATCTTTACAACGTGAGGGCGAGGCGTTCCCAGGAGATGACTTGCTCACAGGTAGATCTGAGAAAGGAAAAAAAATATAAGACTGAACCAGCCAGGGCAATGGACCCTACAGTGTCTTTCTGCACTTTCTAGAAAGGGAACAGAATGTGCTTGAGGCCATGCCTGAGGCCCTGAGTCCATCAGCTGCCACCTCAGCTCTCCAGAGGCCTGTGTGTGGCTTCCCCACCTGCCAACTCCAGAGGGAATCTCCAAAAAAAGCTGGATGGTGGACATCAGATATTTTAAATATAGGAAGATCGAACCTCACCAACTAGTCTGGGGAATGAAAATGCTGAATTCATTAACTTATTCAAATATTTTGCTGTTGGGAAAACAGCCAATAAGTAACATTTTAAAAAATAATAATAATTGGGAGACCAAAGAAAAGTAAGACTTTGGTCCAACCTCCTCTCAGATATCCCTCAGATTATTTTTAGTTAATATGTGGAAGTTACTGTGGTTTCAAGTCCTACCAAGGAATCTGCTGACAGGAATTCCCTCCAGTGACATGGTGTCAAAAAAAAAAAAATGTAGCTTTCTCCCCTTTATTTCTCTCTCCCCACAACAATGGCCTCCTCCCTTCCTTCCTCTCTGACTTAAGTGCCAGGAATGCCAGGAGTACAGGAAGGGGATGCAAAGACAGAGGGGAGGATGCTCTGGAGGGCTTAACAATGTAGCTGTTGGCAAATTAGACTTACAATTCATGCAAAAGGTCAAATTACACAATAAGAACTTCCCATGAGGGGCCCAAACAGAGTGGCTGGGAAGGCAGGCAGAGGGTCCCAGAGGATGAGAGGGGCACGGGGAGGCCAGGCTGCTGAGGGCAGGCCTCCCCTGCAGAGGACCAGAAGATGATTAGGTTAGCTCAGATCATGAACTCCTTATTGCCACATTCAGACTTAAATTGAAGAAAGTAGGGAAAACCACTAGACCATTCAGGTATGGCCTAAATCAAATCCCTTATGATTTTACAGTGGGAGTGAGAAATAGATTTAAGGGACTAGATCTCATAGACAGAGTGCCTGATGAACTATGGACGGAGATTCGTGACATTGTACAGGAGACAGGGATCAAGACCATCCCCATGGAAAAGAAATGCAAAAAAGCAAAATGGCTGTCTGGGGAGGGCTTACAAATAGCTGTGAAGAGAAGAGAAGCGAAAAGCAAAGGAGAAAAGGAAAGATATAAGCATCTGAATGCAGAGTTCCAAAGAATAGCAAGGAGAGATAAGAAAGCCTTCCTCAGCGATCAGTGCAAAGAAATAGAGGAAAACAACAGAATGGGAAAGACTAGAGATCTCTTTAAGAAAATTATAGATACCAAGGGGACATTTCATGCAAAGATCGGCTTGATAAAGGACAGAAATGGTATGGACCTAACAGAAGCAGATGTTAAGAAGAGATGGCAAGAATACACAGAAGAACTGTACAAAAAAGATCTTCACGACCAAGATAATCACAATGGTGTGATCACTCACCTAGAGCCAGACATCCTGGAATGTGAAGTCAAGTGGGCCTTAGAAAGCATCACTACGAACAAAGCTAGTGGAGGTGATGGAATTCCAGTTGAGCTATCTCAAATCCTGAAAGATGATGCTGTGAAAGTGCTGCACTTAATAGGCCAGCAAATTTGAAAAAGTAGTAGTGGCCACAGGACTGGAAAAGGTCGGATTTCATTCCAATCCCAAGAAAGGCAATGCCAAAGAATGCTCAAACTACCACACAATTGCACTCATCTCACACGATAGTAAAGTAATGCTCAAAATTCTCCAAGCCAGGCTTCAGCAATACATGAACCGTGAACTTCCAGATGTTCAAACT
The DNA here is from genome assembly GCF_000754665.1 of Bison bison bison. NCBI lineage: Eukaryota > Metazoa > Chordata > Mammalia > Artiodactyla > Bovidae > Bison > Bison bison. Next base: position 14,473,099 of record NW_011495018.1, on the reverse strand, counting down.
GGTTCTAGAAAAGGCAGAGTAACCAGAGATCAAATTGCCAACATCTGTTGGATCATGGAAAAAGCGAGAGAGTTCCATAAAAACATCTATTTCTGTTTTATTGACTATGCTAAAGCCTTTGACTGTGTGGATCACAATAAACTGTGGAATATTCTGAAAGAGATGGGAATACCAGACCACCTGACCTGCCTCTTGAGAAACCTGTATGCAGGTCAGGAAGCAACAGTAGAACTG
>NW_011495018.1:14470915-14472765 GCF_000754665.1 Bison bison bison | reverse complement strand
AGACTGTATATTGTCACCCTGCTTATTTAACTTATATGCAGAGTACATCATGAGAAATGCAGGGCTGGAGGAAGTACAAGCTGGAATCAAGATTGCTGGGAGAAATATCAATAACCTCAGATATGCAGATGACACCACCCTTATGGCAGAAAGTGAAGAGGAACTAAAAAGCCTCTTGATGAAAGTGAAAGAAGAGAGTGAAAAAGTTGGCTTAAAGCTCAACATTCAGAAAACTAAAATCATGGCATCCGGTCTCATCACTTCATGGGAAATAGATGGGGAAACAGTGGAAATGGTGTCAGACTTTATTTTTTGGGCTCCCAAATCACTGCAGATGGTGACTGCAGCCATGAAATTAAAAGACGCTTACTCCTTGGAAAGAAAGTTATGACCAACCTAGATAGCATATTGAAAAGCAGAGACATTACTTTGCCAACAAAGGTTCGTATAGTCAAGGCTATGGTTTTTCCAGTGGTCATGTATGGATGTGAGAGTTGGACTGTGAAGAAAGCTGAGAGCTGAAGAATTGATGCTTTTGAACTGATGTGTTGGAGAAGACTCTTGAGAGTCCCTTGGACTGCAAGGAGATCCAACCAGTCCATTCTAAAGGAGATCGGTCCTGGGTGTTCTTTGGAAGGAATGATGCTAAAGCTGAAACTCCAGTACTTTGGCCACCTCATGTGAAGAGTTGACTCATTGGAAAAGACTCTCATGCTGGGAGGCATTGGAGGCAGGAGGAGAAGGGGACGATAGAGGATGAGATGGCTGGATGGCATCACCGACTTGATGGACACGAGTTTGGGTGAACTCCGGGAGTTGGTGATGGACAGGGAGGCCTGGCGTGCTGCAATTCATGGGGTCGCAAAGAGTCGGACACGACTGAGCGACTGAACTGAACTGAACTGAACCTAACCTAAGCTAACCGGAAGATGATTAGGTTAGGGTTAGGGTTAGGGTTTCCCGAAAAGACAAATGAAATACAGAGGAAAATGGGGAGGGGCCAGTGAAGGTGAGGAAAGAGATGAAGCTGCAGAGCTCATAGGTGGTTAGACCTGAGAGAAGCCCGTGTTTCTGAGAAGAGCTATAACCATCACCACTTAAATCTGCATTGTTTTTAAATTAATTATAGAGCTTTTTTACATGTATTGTCATGAGACGTATTACCAACATGGAATTCTCACTAGTCACGGGAGAGAGCTATGCCCTCTTCTACAAATGACACCGGTGGTGAGACTCAAGTAACAGCTTCCTGTCATGTTGGGAAGGCAGGAGGGGGGAGCCCCAGCAGAGAGCCAGGCCCCCGACTCCAGGCTTGAAAGGCAAGGTCACGATAGCTTTGACCCAACCATAGAAAATGTGGGCCATGACGTCAGCTAGACCTGTATCTGCATCTTGGTTCTTCCACATATTAACTGAGAGCCTTCTGTGCCTCAGTTTCCTCTTCTGTGAGGTAGGACTTGTGACAACACCTCCGCATACTTGTTCTCATCGCACACACAGTGAACAGCTAGTGTCTTTGCAGCCAGTAGCTCAGTCTACTGTAGCAACTGTGTTTTCTGGAGCTACTATAAAGTTGAATCACGTCCTCTGAGTGACTGAGCCAAGAGTGAGTCCATCTGTAAATCCATGTGCCAGGGTTTTGGGGTGTTCGCATGGGTTGTGGAGAAGGAGAGCTGTGAGAGGCCCAGTCCCTGCTCCAAGGAGCTCACAGTCCTGGCTGCCAGAGTGTCCAGAGACCATCCACCCCGCTCGTGTCCTGAGTTCAGCCAGCCATTCCCACTGGAAGCCCTCAGGCAATCAGCCCTCCAGTCACTGTTCAAAGCTACCAGCCTAGGGCAGCCCTCGGCCTT
>NW_011495018.1:14459801-14470815 GCF_000754665.1 Bison bison bison | reverse complement strand
CGAAGACACCGTGAGAGAAGACGTCCTGCTCACTCTCATGCCCTGTTAAACGCCAGGCACGGTGCCACTGCGTGTGACACCAATAAAATCCATTCATGCATCTATCTGCTCTCCTCTGTTGCTGATGTCAGCTGCCCGCTATGGGACATTTGGAAACTGAATATTTTTAAATGTCCTGCACATTTTCCATATATTTGGATTTCCTGCCCTTGACCTCCAGTTACCACGTCTTTTCCCCCAACCCAGTTTCCTTGGTCCTTGTGCCCACTGTCTTCTTCTCATCTGAGGGGGTGGCAACAAGCAGTGGAACTCCCTCAACAGAGGGTGGGCGTTGAGGGGCCTCAGCAGAGCTTTAGCCCTGCCCCTTGATCTACAAGTGAGGCAAGAGTCCCAGAGCAGGCTTGGGGAGGGTGGCAGGGGGGTGTTTGCTGTTCCAGCACATAGAGAGGATCACTGTCCTGTTGTTGGGACTGAGGGTCAGGCCTCTCCCTGGCTGCCTTGAGATCACGGAAGGCTGTGCTAGGACGTGGCCTCTTTGTGGTGGTAAATTTGGTGGTGATGGGCCCACCCGGAAGCTTTGGCTCTTGGTGAGGTTAAAGGGGCTCCGGCTTCCAGAGGCTGTGGTGGGAACATTTGCAGAGCATAGACAGTCTCCCAGTCCCCACCCCACCCCGCCCCCCGCGGTCCCTGGACTGAGGCTGCCTCAAAGCCTTCTCTCTGCCTGCCGGGCAATGCCATCCTAGGCAGGGTCAAGTGCTGAGAAGGGGTCCAGGGAATGGCTTCTGAGGGGAGTGTCCAATGCCGACCCTGTAGAGAGGGATTTTTCTGACGTGGGAGGGTGGGTATGACTCAGCCAACCAGACCTCACCATGAGTCCTAACCCACAAAGGTGTTCTCTACCTGGTGGAGGGAGGGGTGTTCAAGGTGGTCCAGCCTGTCCCATGATCAACCCCGGGGGGGCTCTGAGGGAAACTCATCGCCTCCCCTGAGTATCTCCCCTCTTGGTCACCCAACCACCACAGCAGTTTCTAACCCCTGGTGGCACATCAGGTGTTACTGAGCTTCAGACTTGAGGGCAGAGCTTCCCTGAATGGCTTAGTGGTAAAGAATCCACCTGCCAAGGCACGAGACATGAGTTCAATCCCTAAGCTCGTGCACCGCAACTATTGAGCCTATGCTCTAGGGCCTGGGAGCCACAGCTACTGAGCCCGAGTGCCGCAACTGCTGAAGCCCTCACGCCCTGGAGCCCAAGCCCCACAACAAGAGGAGCCGCCACAACGAGAAGCCCACAGACTGCAGGTGGAAAGTAGCCCCAGGTCGTTGCAACTAGAGAAAAGCCCACTCAGCAACAAAGACCCAACACAGCTAAAAATAAAGAAAGAAAAGTATTAAAAAAAAAAAAAACCCACAAAACTCGAGGGCGAGTGGGCTCCAGAACAGTCCTTACAAGCAGAGAGTATGATGAGGATTTACTGAGCGACTGTAGTAGAGGCTTCATAGTAAAGGGCAGGGGGCGGGGGGTGGTGCTCAATAAACAGTGTAATGAGGAGGAGGGAGCCCTGAGCAGGAGAGACCCGGCCCTGGCCATGAACCCACACTCTGGATGGGGCAGCAAATTCAGTCAACAGGATACAGACTCTGCAGACACTCCTAATGCCAGCTCTGTGCCAGGCACTGGACTGAGGGGAAGTGGCCTACCGTGAGGCAGTGCTCTCTGCATGCCAGCATGTAATCAAACACAGCCCTGCTGCCCTCTGCCTGCCAAAAGCAAGGCGCATCCCAGGACAGGACCCAGAAGAGGCAGGAGCAAGACGGGGAAGGCTCCACAGAGCCGGGGGTTCTAGGCCCAGGCTTGCAGGAAGACCACCGACTGAGACTGCAGGCTGGGAGGCCAGCGAGGAGGAGGAGGCCCCTGCAGACTTCCAGGGGGGCCGTAAGGAGACCCCCCTTGATGGAAAAGACCCTGATGCTGGGAAAGATTGAAGGCAGGAGAAGGGTGGGGAACAGAGGAGGAGATAGTTGGATGGCATCATCGACTCAATGGACATGAGTTTAAGTAAACTCCGAGAGATAGTGAAGGACAGAGAAGCCTGGCATGCTGTAGTCCATGGGGTCACAAAGAGTCAGACACAAGTTAGCTACCTGAACAACAGCAATGAAACCCTTGGAGGGTGGCACATGGAAGCAGGTGTGATGGAGGGGATGGTGAGGGGCCTCCCTGCTCAAGGACAGCCTGCCTCACCTGCTCCCCAGACTAATAGATACAGGCAAGAACTTGGGGGAAGTGATTTAAAAACGGCACGGAAGCTAAGAAGAGACTGAAGATGGGGAAAGCAACTTGCTGAGGATCCCTTAGGCTGTTGGCCGCACCATAAGCACACAGTGGAGGCTCTGCCCTGAGCCTCGGGTGACCTGGGTGACCTTGGACTTGACGACAGGTGCAGTGATGGCCATACACCCCAGGGACATGGAAGGCAGCTGTTGGGGACCCAAGCTGGAGTAGGGCCTCCAGGTCTCTCCACCCAAGTTCCTCTCCTACAATAAGCTTAAGTCCTGTTATCAGAGATACTTCCTGAGAAAACTCCCAGGAAGGCAGAGATCAGAAGGCCCCACGATTAATGCCTTGGATGCTGTGTGCGTCACAGAGCCCAGTGATAAGGCCGGGAAGAATCACAGACCTGGAGACACACAAAACCTGGAGCCCCTTCGTTAACTGAACACAAACAGCACACAACACAGCTCAGTCAGAGTAGGGAAACGAGGAAAGGGAGTAAATGGAACACTCTAAGGAGAAGTTGGGAAGGAAGCATGTCAGCAAGAGCAGGGGTCTTGGTCTGGCCACAGGTCTTGAAACGACCGTGAATGGGAAGTTGCCCCCTGCTCGGACAGGGCCTCAGGCAGCGTCTTATCTGCGACAGGTCAGCACTGTGGGATCAAATCCTCCAGCAAAGAGCCTTCTTTTTTAAAATTAACTTTTATTGAGGTATAGTTGCTTTATAATGTTGTATTCGTTTCTACTGTATAGCAAAGTACATGAGTTTTATATATATATATATATATATATATATATCTTCTTTTTTTTAATTTCCTTCCAATTCAGGTCACCACAGAGCACTGAGTAGAGTTCCCTGTGCTATATAGTAGGTTCTCATTAGTTATCTATTTTATACATAATAGTGTATATATGTCCATCCCAATCTCCCAATATATACAACCCCTCCTTTCCCCTCTTGGTGTCCAAATGTTTGTTCTCTACATCTGTGTCTCTATTTCTGCTTTGTAAAGAAGATCATCTATACCAAGTTTTTCAGATTCCACATATATGCATTAATATATGGTGTTTGTTTTTCTAGTTGCTGGGCTCAGCGTTTCTCTTCAAGGAGTGCGTCAGTAGGTGAAACTGTTGCACACACGGTATCTTCTCTGTACTGATTGCTCCTTCTGTTCCAGTTACATATGTTCCCATCCCATTTCTTATCTCCATCAAATTTCTTATCTAAAGTACTGCTCAGTTTATCACTCTAAGACACTCACAATCCCGCAGCAAATGCAAGACATCTAATACAGAAGTTCACGTTGGCCACTGTGACTCCATTTTGAACTGTTTGCTGCTGCTGCTGCTAAGTCACTTCAGTCGTGTCCGACTCTATGTGACCCCATAGACGGCAGCCCATCAGGCTCCCCTGTCCCTGGGATTCTCCAAGCAAGAACACTGGAGTGGGTTGCCATTTCCTTCTCCAATGCATGAAAGTGAAAAGTGAAAGGGAAGTCACTCAGTCGTGTCTGACTCTTAGCGACCCCATGGACGGCAGCCTACCAGGCTCCTCTGTCCATGGGATTTTCTAGGCAAGAGTACTGGAGTCGGGTGCCATTGCCTTCTCCTTTTGAACTGTTTAACATGGCTTAAATGCTGTAAAGTTTCACCTAAAGTAAGTAGGAGAAGCCACATTATAACACCTTGGCTACTCATTAGTGTAGCTGTGAGACCCCATTTCCTGTGATCTCTGGGGAGTCCAAGTTCTGCATCACACATCCTTGATCCTAACACACAGCCTGGGAGACGGGTGTTTAGGCCTCTCCATGGTTACTCTGGGGGACACTTGCAGTGTCTATGTGGCCCTGTGTGTTTAAGTCATTTCAGTCATGTCTGACTCTTTGCTACCCTATGGACTGTAGTTCTCCAGGCTCCTCTGTCCATGGAATTCTCCAGGCAAGAATACTGGAGTGGGTTGCCATTTCCTTCTCCAGGGGATCTTCCTACTTAGGGATAGAACCTGGGTCTCCTGCATTGCAGGCAGATTCTTTACTGTGTGAGCCACAAGGGAAGCCTTCCAGGTGTCCCTAGCAGATGTGAAATCCAGATTTCGGGGGCAGCATGGGACCAGCTTGATTAGACTCCGTTCCTTTTTGTTTTTTAACTAACAGAGGTGGTGAGTTTTCACAATGCATGTGAACACGGCCTTTGGAACAATGAAAATACGTCACATTCATAGTCAATGTGTTAACACATTGTGCTCAGAGGGACAGCCAGTCTGGTTAGAAGCAGCAAGAGAAGACACTGAGTCAGCAGTCAGGGTTCTCGTCAAACTTGGTGACCCTGGGCCAGGACTTTCCACCTCTCTGGGTCTCAGCTTCCTCAACTATAAAATGAAATGGAAGACTCCATCCTTGAGTCAGCGAGCTGTAAGATGAGGGAGGTACGCTATGGAGTGTGGCCACAGTCTGACCCCAGATTCAAAGCTACCAGAAGGGAGCAGGAATGGGCTTCCCTAATGGCTCAGGGGTAAAGAATCTGCCTGCAATGCAGGAAACGTAGGTTTGATCCCTGGGTCGGGAAGATCCCCTGGAGAAATGGCAATCCACTCCAGTATTCTTGCCTGGAAAATCCTGTAGACAGAGGAGCCTGGCAGGCTGCAGTCCCTGGGGCTGCAAAGAGTAGGACATGACTGAGCTAAACCACCAACCACCACAGACACAGAGCAGTGCCTGTTAGTGGGGTTCTAGCTCACCCAACCCAGGCCTTGTGTGCTCACCCCAAGGTGCGGGAAACTGGGCATCTGAGGGCCCAGGACTGGTTGGGGAAGCTCCAGGAGTGCGCCATGCAGCCCACAAACCAGATCATCTGGGAGCTTGAAAAAACTGGGGTGGGAGGAAGGATCCCAAGCCCACCCTGACCAATTCAAGAACAAGCCCAGGTAACAGGCCTCTTTATAAGCCCCTCAGGTGCTTCTCCTGTGTAGCTGGGCGACACTCTCCCAGGATTCAGTATTTCCTGACTCCTCTAAAGGTGAGTGCTCTCATCCAAGGTCCAGGTGCACTCTTATCCGGGAATTTATTGTGTTTTCATTTTGATGATAATCTTTTATTTTTTTAGCCAGTTATAAAGTTTTCTCTTTGTTGTGGTAATTTGCAGTAAGAGTTTTGTTTCCTAAATTGCACTATAAAATAAGCTCAATGGGGAACTTCCCTGGCAGTCCAGTGGTTAAGACTCTGCACTCCCAATGCAGGGGACACAGGTTCAAACCCTGGTCAGGGAACTAAGATCTGAGCTGCTGTGTGGTGCAGCATAAATAAATAAGTATGTAAATAAGTAGATAGATAAATAAATAAAATGAAGCTAAGGGGAATGTCCCAGGACCAGGGGAGTGGGGGTGCTATGGGAATTTTTTGTGACAATGGTGTCCCTGTCTTTACTCAGGTCTGAGTAACCTTGGCGAATATAGTCTGGGACTGAGAATGTGTCACAGGCTGTGAGAGCAGAGAGTCAACTCTAAGACCAGAAATGGAGGCACAAATGTGGCCAGGGAGGAGAAGGGAGGATGGGGGAGGAATGAGCCTGGGGTGGGGACAGGGATCAGAGGTTCCTCAGTGGGGAGATACAGCTGACATCCCTGGCGGGGGGACCCATGGGTGCAAAAGTTCGGAAGAGGGAAGAACAGGTTCATTTTCAGGACTCTGTGTCCTTCCACACGAGCAGAGCTGCCATAACAAGGGCCCACAGATGAGGTGGTTTAAACTGCAGGAGGGCTTCCCTGGTGGCTCAGACGGTAAAGAATCCGCCCGCAATGCAGGAGATCTGGGTTAAACCCCTGGGTTGGGAAGATCTCCTGGAGGAGGGCATGACAACCCACTCCAGAATTCTTGCCTGGAGAATCCCATGGACAGAGGAGCCTGGCGGGCTACAGTCCATGGGATTGCAAAGAGTTGGACATGACCGAGCGACTAAGCACAGCACAAACAGCAGAAACTTATGATCTCACGATTCTGGAGGCTGGAAAGTCCAGGACCAAGCCATTACAGGGCTGGGTCCTCCAGGCATCTGTGAGGGAGACCCTGTGGAGACCCTGTCCATGTCTCTCTCCTTTTGGTGGTTGCTGGCCATCCTCGCTGTTTCTTACAGGAGCATCACCCAGATCTCTCCATTTCTGTTTACATGGCCTGTGTGCATGTCTGTATCCAAAGGTCCCCCTTTTCATCAGGACGCCAGTTATACTGCATTAGGACCCACTCTAATGGCTTCACTTTACCTCTGTAAAAAGTCTAACTCCAAAAGGTCATGTTCTGATGTCCTAGGATTTAGGACTCATCATATCTTTTGAGGGAGAATACAGCCCAATCTAAGCAGCAACCAACCTTGCATGTCTGGCTCAGGAGCCTGGACTCCACTTAGGTTAGATCCCTCTCCACCTAGCATTCCCAACTTTTCTCTTTTGTGAAAGCTCAGATTATGTGGTTCTGGTACAAGCCCTCATCAACATGTGTCTTTTCGTTAGCTCATTTTGATTGCCATTGAGTATTTATTTTGGGCAAGCAGCATCTGTGACCCAAGGGAGCATCAGTCCCACAAAGTACAGGGCAGGAGAATACTCTGTTCCCTGTTTTACCCTCAGGCTGGAAGAGCATCCAGCCTGTGATCATATAAAAATGAACATGAAGGAGTGAACAAACACAGAAAACAAGCATCTAATACTGTGGTAGCTTCAAGGAGGAGAAGGCAGTGGCACCCCACTCCAGTACTCTTGCCTGGAAAGTTCCATGGACGGAGGAGCCTGGTGGGCTACAGTCCATGGGGTCGCTAAGAGTCGGATATGACTGAGAGACTTCCCTTTCACTTTTCACTTTCATGCATTGGAGAAGGCAATGGCACCCCACTCCAGCACTCTTGCCTGGAAAATCCCATAGGAGCCTGGTAGGCTGCAGTCCATGGGGTCGCTAAGAGTCAGACACAACTGAGCAACTTCACTTTCACTTTTCACTTTCACGTATTGGAGAAAGAAATGGCAACCCACTCCAGTGTTCTTGCCTGGAGAATCCCAGGGACGGGGGAGCCTGGTGGGCTGTCATCTATCGGGTCGCACAGAGTCGGACACAACTGAAGTGACTTAGCAGCAGCAGCTGCAAGGAAGCTGTGGGGAGGTTGATGCAGCAGCCTAGAGAGAGGTGATGTCAGCCCCTCAGGGGCAAGGGCAGGGGGAGGGAAGGGGGGACAGACAAAGGAGGTGATGAAGATGAGAAACGTCTCAAAAGGCCTCAGGGTGCTGGCAAAGGAAGACCCAAGCCACCCCTCCCCAGGGCAGCAGCTGGGCCAGCTGGCAGCACTACTCAGGCCCTGACCCTGCCACCTGTGGCCAGTGAATGACTTTTCCCACAGGTGCTGCCCTTCACTTCCTTCCCAGGGCAGATAGCTGGCGGGACTTCAGAACCTCGGGCATGCCCGCCAAGAGGAAGGAGGAGCTGAGCTGGTCCTGCCGTGGTGAGAAGCCAAGTGGGAGGCAGCCTGGGGCCCTGCCGGCCTGCCTTGGGCCAGCCACCATGCCACGGAGACCAGGCAGGCTCCGGACTGCTAGGGAGTACCCAGTGGGTCTGTCCCCAATCACTGGTGACTGCAGCAGGGGTGCCCAGGCCCCTGGGGAGCAGCGTGGTGTAGGGATGGTGTTCTTCAATCCACCTAGAATCCCCCCCCCCATTTACAGGTCAGCAAACTGAGACCTACAGAAGGAGAGAGCCACAGCAGCAGCACAGTAGAAGGTGGTGCCTGAGATCAAGGCCTCCTCAGGCTTCCCTGGTGACTCAGTGGTAAAGAATCCACCTGCCAATGCAGGAGACACGGATTCGATCCCTGGTCCGGGAAGATCCCACATGCTGTGGAGCAACTAAGCCCAAGCGCCCCAACTTTAGAGACCTGTGCTGTACAGCTGGGGAGCCACAACTACAAAGGCTGCACACCCGCGCTAGAGCCCATGCTCCGCAGCAAGAGAAGAGATCTCCACATCTCCACTGCGATGAGAAGGCTGTGCGCCGCTACACAGCAGACCCCGCTGGCTGCAACGAGGGAAAAGCCTATGCAGTAGTGAAAGCCCAGCGCGGTCAAAAACACATAAACAAAATCATGTAATCTATATAAATTATATATATATAAAAGATCAAGGCCTCCTCTTCCATTCACCCTTAACTAACCCCTTGCTTCCCCAGCCTCTGACACCTGGGCTGTAGAATGGGAATACACAAGGCCCCTAGAGGCTGGAGCTACAATCTGATTGATGCCTGCTGTTTCCTCTCAGGACACCTTTTGAACCAACACCACCTATTTCTCCTCTGATATCTAGCTCTAACATCCTCAATATCTCCTCTGGACGCTCTTCCCAAGATGTGTTTGTTCAGCATATATCTCACGACTTAGATATTGCAGCCTCATATTGGGTGGTTCCTCATCCACTTTGAAAGAGGTATTTGGGTGCTGTGCTCCTTTGGAGTGACTCTTGCTCAGATTAGAAAGGTGAGTCCTTTCTCTAGACTGCAGTTTCCCAAATTTCCTGTAGGATCCCAGATTAGAAAACAAGCTTAGAAATAGACCACCGATGTTGCCCCTCAACCGGCACTGGGCTTCGGCCCACCTCTACTCAGTCACAGCGCCATCCAAGTGAGGAGGGGGCCCTCCCCTCCAACAAAGCTCTGTTCTATTTCCCAGTGGCTCTAGCCTTTAGGAAGTTTTTCCTCATATGGAGCAAATCCGCCTCAGTGAGTTCCTCGAAGACAAGTGTGATCACGACCTGCCCTCGGCATTTAGAACAGAGCCTGGTGACCTGAAAATATCAAGAATTATCTCTTGCCTAAATGAAATATAAACTTCCCCTTTCTTTCCAGCTCTGCCCTCTCTTTGGCTGTTAACCAGACGAAACACCACTGGTCCCTTTGGAGAGAAGATTTCCTGGATTCCTTGACCAAACTGTAGCTGGAACCAGGAGAGCATAGAGGATGGGACCCAGGGATTATCTGAACGTGTTTCACTAAACCTTTGTCAAAAACTAAATCTAGTCACAGAAAGGCTTGGCTGCTATTAGTGTGGGTGGTGAAACCAAAGAACTACACAATCCCAAACTTTCCTAATGAGGATGGAAAGGTCATCAGGAATAGAGAGTCAGGAAGGGGCAGTGCCTAACCCAGCTAAGCCCCCAGAAGGACCACGGGCCTCTGAGACTGGGACTGGGACTGTCTCCTTTCAGGGGAGGTCCAGTGGCTAGGCACACCTTCCAGGGCCCCAGTGGCAAGAGACAGCCACTCCAAGGCTGATCAGAGGGACTGTCCACAGAATTGTGGACAGGGTCAAGGGAATCCACTAGGGAGGCTAAATCACCCAGGGATTAGCAACCCCTGGAAGCTTCTACTTTCCTAAAGTCTGAAGCTTAGCCGGAGGGAGCTGTCAAGAGAGTCTAGAAAGAGCTGGGGGCCAGGTGACGAGCTGCTTGAGAGGAGCTGAAGCTGGCAGGAGAGAGGGGGCAGCTATCATGGGATCACAGCACAGAAGGGAGCGAGCCTGGGGAAGATATACCCCAAACCCTCCCTCCTCCCACCTCCTTCCCATTGATGGAAGCCAACCAGAAGAAGGGCAAGTAGTGCACAGATGCTGTCCATTGAGAGAGCTTCTAGGGCACAGAGCAGGAAGGAGAAGGCAGGAGAGGCCTGGAATGGATTCAGCTCACTGTTGGCTTCCACTGTCCTAGTCTTGCATCCAACAAGTGTTTATGGATCACCTAGTATCTGTCAGATGCATGGTTATGGGAGTGGTGGTATCCCAAGACACTTCCGGCTGCCAGAAATGTTTTTCAATCTGGTGCATATACATTTGTTCCCTGGTAGCTCAGATGGTAAAGAATCTGCCTGCAGTGCAGGAGACTCAGGTTCAATTCCTGGGTCAGGAAGATCCCTTGGAGGAGGAAATGGCCACCCACTCCAATATTCTTGCCTGGAGAATTCTGTGGACAAAGGAGCCTGGCGGGGTACAGTCCATGGGGCTGCAGAGTCGGACACGACTGAACGACTAACACTTTGTTTCATCTTCACACATGTGTCAAAGTTCATTAAACTGTACTTGAGTTTTAAACATAGAATTTATGCACTTTGGAGCATCTAAATTAAATGTCAATTTTTAAAACAGTGGGACGGCACCTGGCTATTCACCCAGGATCTCCTCTTGGCCCTGAAGGAAAGAAAACACCTCCAATCTTCTTATCTCTGGGTCTTAGACGATACTGTTTCCAAACAAAGCTGTATTTGAGCAGTGTTTACTTTACTCTTTTGAGCGCCTCCAACCGCAGGGCTTTTATAACTCTGTCCAGGTTCTCTAGAAGGATGCTCCCCACCCACCCTACCACCAAAGTAACCAAGGGCTGTCTTCATAAGCCACCCGCTCCTGCATGGCTTTGCCAGGGTCTGCAGGACAATGAGATGAGTCTGGGGTTCCTGTTTCCCTAGGGATTTTGAACAGGAAGCCCTGCAGCTTAGCGTTTCTCTGTTATCTCTAGGGGAACACAACCTTTGGGCAACTGTACCCGTGAATTCAGGTTAACAGAGCCCTTTGAGATCCCACAAAGTCAGTTTCCCTTTCCTTGAATCTCACTTCATAAACAGTCCTGCTCCCCTGGTCGAGCTGGCTTTGTGTGTTTATGATAACCTAGGTTCAAAGCAGGCATGTGCAGAGCGCTGTCTGGCCCGGCTTCCCCCACCCTACCTCGCC
>NW_011495018.1:14449151-14459650 GCF_000754665.1 Bison bison bison | reverse complement strand
GAGGGGCTGGGGCTGCCAGAGAGACCTGGCCCAGAAGAGGGGTGCTGAGGCTGAGTCCAGGATCTGAGAGAGGTGCTCCCCACCTCCCTGTGCGGGGAGGCTTCAGGGCTCCTGGGGAGGGCCCCGAGGGTACTGAGGGACACATACCCTGTTCACCAGCCTCCTGCCCGTGCATCTGGGTGTCCGTGCGCGTCTCTGGCTTCATCCACGAAGATGCTGCCCTCCTGGACCATCGGTCTTCTCCTGCTGGCCACAGTCAGAGGTGAGGATGCAGTCACCACCCCTTGGTGACCATGCCTGGGCTGGCCTTGCTTGGGCTGAGACAGACAAGAGGCATCATTGTCACCATTCTCATCATGCTAATTAATAACGTTATCCTTATTTCTTGATAAAACCATCAGTACAATTCAGGGAATTTGACTCTATGGCAAACACAGGGCAGCCTGCTCAACACAGATGACCAGCATCATCCAGCTTGGTCCCATTTCTCCAGTGCAGCTTGATCCCATTTCTCCAATGGCTGGAGTGGGTGACAGGGGTGGCAGGCAGCTGGGGCAGGTGGACAGTGTGGGGGCGGGGGGGCGGTTCTTGTCAGGCCCCCAGTACCCTCAGTCCCTGGGTGTGGACAAGGGCTCTTCTGCAGACTGAAAGGCATGGATGTGTCCCCCTGAGAACTCCCGTCCTGGCCCACCTCCTGCCCGGGGGAGATGCAAAAACCCAAGTTTTTACTTGTCCTGCTGCTGCTGCTGCTAAGTCGCTTCAGTTGTGTCCGACTCTGTGCAACCCCATAGACGGCAGCCCACCAGGCTCCGTTGTCCCTGGGAGACACTGGAGTGGGTTGCCTTTTCCTTTTCCAATGCATGAAAGTGAAAAGTGAAAGTGAAGCCGCTCAGTCGTGTCCAACCCTCAGCGACCCCATGGACTGCAGCCTTCCAGGCTCCTCCATCCATAGGATTTTCCAGGCAAGAGCACAGGAGTGGGGTGTCATTGCCTTCTCCTAAAACCTCCCAAAGGCTCCTCGAGCCCCAACCTGCTTATTCCCATCCCCCGCTCCTCGCAGGGGTGCCTCCCAGCTGCTCTCTTTCCCACGCTGTCCCATCTTCGCACCTCCTCTCCCATCAGTCAGAACCCCTCACTGCCTGGCTCAGGCCCCCAAACCCTGCTGAGCACACTCTCACCAAGAGCTGGCATAGTCTCTTCCAGTCCTTTCGAGGGCTTTCTCCTGCAGCCAGACTCTTGCCCCTTGTCTCCTCAGCTTGTCCCCAGCCCCTTCTTATCTTTCTAGAATTCCACCCTGGCCTTGCAGCAAGACCCGGCCCCTGACAGCAGAGCCCCGGGTGGGATTTGGCAGTTCCTCCAGCCTTCTGGATCCCTCGTGGTCTCCTCCACTGCTCTGCTGCTTCCTGCTGCCCTAGGGGCGGGCATTCCCAAAGGTCACTCCCAGACACCCTCCTCATCTTTCTCTTCCTCAGGGTCACCCCCTTGCCTAGTGCCCTCCAATACCCCCTTAGCCCTCCCAAGTTCCTGGCAGCTCCACTAGGGTCATCCCCCACTCCTCAAACTCACTTGTGCCAAACCACACTCAGCCATCACCCCCACCTCCAGCTCCCTACTTTTGCCTTAACTCCCCTGAGAGGGCAGAATGCCCACCCCTCTCCAGGCCCACAGGCGCCGCACCCCAGGGTCTGCTGTCTCCCAGCCTCTTATACTTGGCTCCTTAGAACACCTTCGGGAGTACAGCCCTGCCCACCCCACTGGCCAGTTCAGCATCCCCAGCACTTCCCCACTATTCACCCAACAGCCCAAGTGTCTTCACCTGGCCTCGAAGCCCCCACATATCTCACCTGAAGCAAAGATTGCTTTAGTCTTCTGTAGCCCTTCGGGTAGGACTGTTCTCTCTTCCCACAGTGTATCCAACACTATCATTATTCCTTCCCAGTTACATTTCCTCTCTTTCAGGGCAGGGTTTGGATCTGATTTGTCTGTGGCTCCCCAGCTCCTGGGCTTCCCTGATGGCTCAGGCAGTAAAGAATTCCCCTGCAATGTAGGAGACCCTGGTTCGATCCCTGAGTTGGGAAGATCCCCTGGAGAAGGAAATGGCAACCCACTCCAGTATTCTTGCCTGGAGAATTCCATGAACAGAGGAGTCTGACGGGCTATAGTCCAGGGGGTTGCAAAGAGTCAGACACGACTGAGTGACTAATACTCTCACACTTTCACACACACCCCAGCTCCTACCTTTATTCCCAGTTAAGTTTCTGGGGTTCAAATCATGGATCCACCACTGGCTGTGACCTTGGGGAGCTTCCTTTGTCTCTCTGTGCCCTGGGTTCCTCTTCTTTCAAACAGAGGTAAATTCTTTGATCACAGGGCCATTTGGAGGCTAAAATGGCTAATACTGATAAAGTGCTGGTGTGGTATCTGGTACATTGAAAACAACAAGTATTAACTATCACCAGTTTTTGAATGAATGACCAACGTTTGACACCATCAGTTGAAGAAGGCTAAGAGAAAAAATCCATCATAATCCTCTAGATTTGAAATTATGTCACCCTTAGTCATACCAGGGGTGACATAACTGTGAAAATGTATCATGGACGGGAGAAAGGACCTTCAGATTTAGATGAGGTTATCTGAGTCATCAGTTGCACGCATGGAGCCTCTACTCTGTACAGTATGATGTGAAAATAAATTCTCTCTGTTCTTAGGGCATTTAGCTTTTCAAAGAACAGCAGGGGAATCTGAAATGGCAGAGAATAACTTGAGGGGGAAAAAGGTGCATTAAGGGATGACATGAAAACATATGGATTGAACAAATGCCCGAGAATGCCTACTGTGTGCATGGCCTGTGCCAGATATAAGGGAGACATCCAGACTCATCACATAGCATCTCTGTGCCACGGGCATTCATAGGCACTTGATAAATACTTGATGGTTGATGAGTGGCTAGAAAGGGCCATCTGGGAGTTTGCTGGAAGAGGTAGTTTTAGGGCCAAAGATCCCCAGATTTTCCAGCAATTCTCCAACTTGCCTGATGAACAGGGGCATTTATTAAATATGCTGTTTCCAGGGCCCCACCCCAAACCCTCCAAATCAGAATCTTTGAGGGAGGGGCCTGGGAGTGTGTATATGCTCATTCACCCCCAGCATCCAGGTGGTTCTTATTACCCAGAAGTTTGAAGAACACTGATAGCAAGGATGAAGA
This sequence comes from Bison bison bison, assembly GCF_000754665.1. NCBI lineage: Eukaryota > Metazoa > Chordata > Mammalia > Artiodactyla > Bovidae > Bison > Bison bison. The sequence goes on along the minus strand of NW_011495018.1, from coordinate 14,456,445 downwards.
TGAGATTGGCCTTGGTCAGCCCTGGGCTGCACCCTGAAGAGTCCTCACGAGCAGCTGAGATAACATTGCTCCTTCTTAGAACCTCACAAGGGTCCTGTTTGTTCCTCTTCCTGCCCCAGGAAAGGAGATTTGCTATGAACCTTTTGGCTGCTTTTCTGATGAAAAACCATGGACTGGAATCCTTCAGCGGCCTTTAAAGTTATTTCCCTGGTCCCCTGAGGACATCGACGCTCACTTTCTTCTATATACAAATGAGAACCCAAATAACTACCAAGTAAGAGGGCCGTAGAATGACCGTATAGTGGTGGTGGGGTGGGAGAGGATTTGCCCACACTGGAGCCTTCATGTGGTTGTCTAAGGAATTATTCATGGCCTTGGAACTTTCCAGAAGGTGCTTCCTCACCAGTGATAGAGTTAGAACTGACTGAACTCTAGGGATCTGATGAAATCTATGGATGCCCAACCTGAAAACTGAAAGTGACGTATTCACACACTTATGCAGAGAACTTCAGGACTTCTAGGATTAGAACCTTGATCGGGGGAGAAAGTGGGTATGAGTAGCTTTTACGGATAAACCCAGGCCTTTGTGTCCCTGGGAGGGTCTGGGTTCTTTCTGCACCAAGAAGTAGAGGGAGCGAAGCCCCTCAGAGGGTGGGGGACCGGAAGACAGAAATCCTTCCTTAGGCGCTAGAAGGGAAGCAGGGGACATTTAATGACAAAGGAGAAAAGTTGGGGACCCTCGGAGCAATCTTCAGTTTCCAAAAAGATTGCCAGGTGAAGACCAGCAAGCTTACCCCAGGTGCTCATGTAAAGTAACTATACTCCAATAAAAGTTTTTTTAAAAATAGGGAATGAGACTGGAGCTCCTGAAAGGGTAAAGTCATGAGAGTCCTTCTAGCACATCAGGATGTATGGACTTGACCCACCGGGGAATGACCTTCCTAAGGCAATATACCTGATTGTGCAATAAGCGCTTGCATGGAAAAAAAAAAAATTGTAAAATTAAGATTTTAAAAATTAAGAGAATTTGCTCAGAACTCAAGCAGCTCACAGCTCTGGCCCCAAACCAAGTTTGAGATAGCACGGTGTCTGGATATAGATCCCCAGGGTCACCTACTGTGAGATTCTAAGTGACAAACCCCACACTCAGAGTCCCCATTACAAACAAAGTAGATTTTAAAAAATGAAATTTATGCAAAAAAAAAAAAAAATCCTGGAAGGGAATGGTAGACGTCTGCTGATGGCCAAAGAGGTCCTGGGAGAGAAAAGCTGAGGAACCCCTGGGCCTAAAGCAGCAGGCATGACAGGATATACAAATTCAAGGAGCAGAAAGGGCTTTAAATGCATAAAATAAACAGCATTGGATATCAAGGAGTCATCTTCCCTGGTGGTTCAGATGGTAAAGAATCTGCCTGCAGTACAGGAGCTGCTAAGTCACTTCAGTCATGTCCGACTCTGTGCGACCCCATAGATGGCAGCCCACCAGGCTCTGCCGTCCCTGGGATTCTCCAGGAAAGAACACTGGAGTGGGTTGCCATTGACCAAGGTTCAATTCCTGGATCAGGAATATCCCTTGGAGAAGGCAATGGCTACCCATTCTAGTATTCTTGCCTGGGAATTCCATGGACAGAGGAACCTGGAAGGCTACAATCCATGGATCGTAAAGAGTTGGACACGACTGAGCAATTTTCACTTCACAAAGGATATTAACTATATTGGGAAATAGTTATCAGAACATTTAAAAAGATTAATGTGGGATATGGTAAAATAAGCTAGTATATGGTAATAATTAACTGCTTTATTATCTTGCTAAATAACAAGGTCTAGGGTTTGGTCCATGGGGTCGCTAAAAGTCAGACATGACTGAGTGACTTCACTTTCACTTTTTACTTTCATGCATTGGAGAAGGAAATGGCAACCCACTCCAGTGTTCTTGCCTGGAGAATCCCAGGGACGGGGAGCCTGGTGGGCTGCCGTCTATGGGGTCGCACAGAGTCGGACACGACTGAAGTGACTTAGCAGCAGCAGCAGCAGGGGTTGGTCTAATAACTTCTGTCATTTTAAATAGTAATGAGTACAAATGATATTTTTAAACATCTAAAACAACTATAATATTAAACAAAAATACCTGTGACTTCTACTGGTGACAGAGTATGGCTAAGACTACTGTGGTTTGTTGCTCATCATTTAAAAAAACACTGTATTTCAGTATATGCTGCTGCTAAGTCACGTCAGTCGTGTCCGACTCTGTGCAACCCCGTAGACGGCAGCCCACCAAGGCTCCCTGTCCCTGGGATTCTCCAGGCAAGAACACTGGAGTGGGTTGCCATTTCAGTATATAAAGATCCATAAACTTGGACATTCTGAATTCTATCCTCAAACCCAAATAGGTCAGGAACTCCTTTTCTAGACTTACCCAGGTTCATGGGAGTTGAATCTGTGACCTCAGTCTTACGGGAATGTGCTCTTAAGGGCCTGTGGCTTAGAAAGGCCAACATTCAAATTCATCTTTTCTCATTTAACCAGCGGATCAATATCACTGACTTAGCCACTGTCAGGGCTTCAAACTTCCAACTGGACCGCAAGACACACTTCGTCATCCACGGCTTTATAGATGATGGGGATTCGGGCTGGCCTACTGACCTGTGCAAGGTAGGCACCCACCCTCCTCATCTGGTGAGATAAACGCCACCAGCAGACGGAGTCAAACACTGCAGCCCTGAAGGCTGGGAAAGGACAACCTCCAGGGAAAGGCAGGCTCTTCCTAAAACCACCAAGGAAAACTCAGATTCTCAGGGGCACCCACTCTCAAGTTCTCCCAACTCACCAACCTCTACCCAAACATCTCCTTATGATGCTGGAAAGACCCAGAGTCCAATCAAAAAGTCCCAGAGGTGGAGATGACAGCCAATTACCTGGCATTTGTCTCTGGTGGTTTCTGTAAAAACCCCTGTGTGCACAGCATAAAAAATGCATTATCCCCTGCAGCACTGCTATCCAGTAGAACTTTCTGTGATGATGGAAATCTTCTATATCTGGGCTGCCCAAATCAGGAGCCCCTGGCCACCTGGGCTTATCAAGAAACTGACATGTGGCTAATGTGACCAAAGAACTGAATTTTAAATTTTACTTCTTTGTAATCAATTGTGAAGAGCCACAAGTGGCTAGTGGCCATGGTACTGGGCAGTGCAACTTTAAAGTGATCGTGAATACTGGTAATGAATTATTATTCATACCATCCATTTCCTGAACAGTTACTGTGACTCTGGCATTGTGCTAATCATTCCACAGTCAGTCCTTGTCCTGTTTAACCCTCCCAGCCTGGCTGTGAGGTAGGTACAGTTATGGTTCTCACTCTACAGATGAGGAAATTAAGGCCCTCCCAAAATTCAGTAGTTGCTCAAAGTTGAATCCAGAGGTGGAATGCAAAACCAGGTCTTCCATACCACAACTCCGTGTGTCTACAGCTTTAGCTTGTAGGAGGTGCCCACGCATGGCTCTTAGAGGCTTAGGCTGCACTGGGATGGACCTGAGCTGCTCCTTCTCAAGGTTCTCTGCTCCCCTTTGGCTGGCTGTTCACAGGTGTCTCCTGAGGCCCATCAGGCGGTGTAGGCCTGGAAATTGGAGAGCCTGGTGCATGCGATCCACCATGTCGTCCTAATCTCCAGCCAACTCTTCCCAACCTCAATGAACAATAACGAACAAAGGAAAAGTGTTCATTTCCTCTATGAAATGGAGGCCTCCCCGAATGAACAAAGGAAATACTGTTACCCTTTCTGTTATTTGGGCTTCCCTGGTGGCTCAGATGGTAAAGTGTCTGCCTGCAATTTGGGAGACCCAGGTTCAATTCCCAGGTCGGGAAGATCCTCTGGAGAAGGAAATGGCAACCCACTCCAGTACTATTGCCTGGAAAATTCCATGGACAGAGGAGCCTGGAAGGCTACAGTCCATGGGCTCGCAAAGAGTCAGACACGACTGAGCGACTTCACTTTGTTATTTATTTATTTGGCTGTGCTGGGTCTTCATTGCTGTCTGCGGGCTTCTCATTGCGGTGGCTTCTCTTGCTGTAGAGCGTGGGCTCAGTAGTGTGGCCCACCGGCTTAATGGTCCCACAGCATGTGGGATCTTCCCTGACGAGGGATTGAACCCCTGTGTCCTGCATTGTCAGTGGGGTTCTTAGCCACTGCACCACCAGGGAAGTTGTTTCTTTTTCCTCCGAAGGGGCCAGTATCTGTGCTTGGATAATACCACATGACACAAAAGATGCGTGTATATGGTAGAGTGATATCCTACCTCTGTCTAAATCTCATCTAATCAGACTTGTCCCTCAATACAAAGCATTGTTGGGAGCATGAAAGCAGCCTCTGTGTGGTTTCAACTATCTAGTGTAAGAGTCTGCAAACTTCCTCGTAGAAGAGCAGGTAGTAAATACTGTAGCATTTGTGGGTCACATGATTGTAGTTCGTATGGTTTCTGTTGTGGCTATGAAGCAGGGGTGGGCAACAGGTAAACAGATGGATGTGACTGTTTGCAATAAAATTTTTGGGCTTCTCAGGTGGTGTGGTGGTAAAGAATCCACCTGACAATGCAGACAAGAGACATGAGTTCAATCCCTAGGTCAGGAAGATCCCTCAGAGAAGGAAATGACAACCCACTGAAATATTCTTACATGGAAAAATCCCATGGACAGAGGAAGCTGGGTGGTTACAGTCCATGGTGTGGCAAAGAGTAGGACATGACTAAGTGACTGAGCACACACAGTCATAAAAGCAGGTGGATTTGTCACTCAGGTAGCAGTTTGCTAATCCCTGACCTAGTAAGTCATCTTTCTGACATGGTTGTGTCAATGACCTTCTGTAAAACCTTAGACAAGTTACTTTGTTCCAGGCCTCAGTTTCCACATCTGCTAAGTGGGAATAAGTATAGTCCCAGTTCATAGGGCTGTGGTGAGGACCAGGACAAATGTGAGGAATATTAAAGCCTTGACACAAACAAGCTAGGTGCTTGATAGATGTGAATTCCTGATTCTGGAGTGTGCAACGGGTGGCTGTTAATAAACTGGTTTGTCTTCCCCAGAAAATGTTTAAAGTGGAAAAGGTGAACTGCATCTGTGTGGACTGGGAGCACGGGGCGTGGACAAAGTATACCCAAGCCGTCCACAACACTCGGGTCGTGGGAGCAGAGATAGCGTTCTTCATACAAGGGCTGTCGGTAAACCCCTGCCTGGGCCCCATGCTGTGGGGAGGGGGCAGGGAGAGGGCCAGGTCAGCACCCCAGAGCACCCAGAAGCAGCCTGGGGACCATGGGGTGAGGCAGAGCCTGGAAGCCAGGAGCCAAGGAAGGCCTTTGCTTCAGGAAGCTGCAAACTTCTCCCTCCCCGGCTGTCCTGAAGATCCCTAGCTGTGAGGCCCAGGGCAGACTAGCCTCTTTGAGCCTCAGTTTTCCTTTTTGAGATAAGCCTTCCTTGAAGCTTGGTCTGGGAATTGGAGAGCGAGCTGGGCTGCCCGGCAGCTCTCAGCCCAGTGGAGTCTTCATCCTTAGGGAAGGTCCCTTACAGCCTTCGGGAAGGTTGATTCTGGAGAACCCCAGAGCCAGGGCCATGAACCACGCTCTGAACTGGCCCCTATGGGGGACTCCGGTGGGGATGTCCATGGTGGGGTATGGATGGGACTTCGCAGTGTGCACAGCCAGTCCTGGCCAAGGTGGCCTGCAGATGACGTGGTTGCTGGTCAGCACCAGTGCCTCACAAGCCAGCTGGACCCCAGGACCTGCAGACTGTGGCCAGCGGGAGGACGAGTCACGCTGTCCTAGGTGGTGGCCTGGAGCCAGAGGTTATTCCTCCCAAGCTTCCAGGCCGGGTCCTGTCCCCATCCCCGCTCCCCCAGAGCCAGCGCACGTCTCTACTCATTCCTCTGGTAACTGACGCTCCACCCCTCTGCAGACCGAGCTGGGCTATGGCCCGGAGAACGTGCATCTCATTGGCCACAGCCTGGGTGCACAACTGGCAGCTGAGGCCGGCAGGAGGCTGGGGGGCCAAGTGGGCAGGATCACAGGTAGGGGCGCAGGGTGATGTAGGATGGGGTAGGAGATGGGAGGGGGCAAGGGGGAGGGTAACCCGGCCAGGGGGGTTATTGTTATCATTCCCACTTTCCAAGTTCAGGGAGAACAGGCACTTTGAGCAGCACCAGCACTAGATGCAGGTCATCGAGTCCTGGATGCCCTGCTTCTTCCACCCTCAGCTTCTATTTGAAGATGAAATTGTCACGGCCCCTGGCTCAGGAAGGGCTTCCCTGGTGGATCAGCTAGTAAAGAATCTGCCTGCAATGCGGGAGAGCTGGGTTCGATCCCTGGGCTGGGAAAATCCCCTGGAGAAGGGAATGGCTACCCGCTCCAGTATTCTGGCCTTGAGAATTCCATGGACTGAATAGTCCATGGGGTCGCAAAGAGTCAGAAAAGACTGAGTGACTTTTCACTCAATGCCTCAGGAAATGCATAGTCTAATGCAGGAGACAGACGACTAAGTAGGCAAATAAAATCCAAAGTAGAATTAACACATCAGAAGAAGTCTATACAATAAGGTGCCGGGGGAGGGCAGAGATGGGCCAAGTAGGAGAGGCCACATGTTCCATGAGGAGCTGGGGTCTGAGGGGGCCTTGGAGGGGTGAGGTTCAGATTAGGGGAGAATGTGGGGAGGTGAGCTGCAGCCTGGGGGCTGCCTGAGCAAAGACACAAGGGAACAAACTGTGTGGGACTCAGAGGCTGGGCAAGGACCGGGTCAGGCCCAGGAGATCAGATTTGGAGGGTAGCGGCCCCACAGGAAGGAGTGAGGGGAAAAAGAAAAAGGGAGACGAGGGGGGCAAGGGTGCCACCCCGATCTTCCATGGAGCCAGACGGTGGGGACTTCCTGATACTGTTTGGCAGCCAACGACCCCACTGGCAGCCTTCTGAATCCTTCCAACTGTGACTGCTGGGGTGTGGCCCCCTTTGTCCAGGGATCTCCGTGGATTTCGCGGGTACAGGGTTTAGATCCTGGTTGGTCTTAGAGTGCGGCCTCCCTGTCCACCTCCCCTCCCCATTCTCAGGGCTGGACCCGGCTCAGCCATGCTTCGAGGGCACACCCGAGGAGGTTCGGCTGGACCCGTCTGATGCCATGTTTGTGGATGTGATTCACACGGATTCTGCCTCCATAATCCCTTTCCTGAGTGAGTCCCCTCACCTCACCTCTCAGGGACCAAGGCTGTAACTGACGGGAGCAGTTCCAGGCCCAGCCGTGCAACCCCTGCCACCCTCCCCC
>NW_011495018.1:14400897-14448969 GCF_000754665.1 Bison bison bison | reverse complement strand
GAGGCCCCGATCGGACAGCAGACGTCTATAGGCCACGGGAGGCTCACCCAGTCTACAAACTCTACATTCTTCCCTGGTCTGCCAATATTGAGAGTGGCAGATGTATTTATTATTGACGTTTGACCTGTACTTACAAAATGCAAAGTGAATTTTTTTTCTTCTTATGGCAACGCTTTGGTTAAAGTTTGTTTTGTCAGAGATTAAATATCATCTTTAATTCTTCTAAAATCAACATTCTTTTTGCAATATTTTCTTGCAAAACCACTCATGAAATGTGCCAATGAAGATTATGTTTTCATGATGCTATCACTTACGGAAGGTTTATCATGTGCTGCATTGAACATTTTGTACACCTTCACTCATTAATCATTGTGACAGCCCTGAAAAGTGGGTATTGTTATTACCATTTCGTAGCTGAGGAAGCTGAGGCTCAACAAGGTCAAATGCTTGCCCAGGATCACAGATCTGTAAGTAGAACCAGAATGTGATCATGGGCCTGTGGGCTTCAAAATCCAAACCACCTAACCGCTATGCTCTGGTTCTCAATACAGCAATATAATTTATGTGGTCTCAGCATAACACTATAATGTAGAAACCAAAATTTTTAAATGAGTAAAGTCATAAAAATTGCACCAGCCCTGACATGTGTCTTCTGGTGCATAATGGTATTAGGACACTGATAATAGTGTTGTTCAGTTGTTGTTGACTGAACGTGTTGTTCAGTCATGTTGTTCAGTCTCTCTAAGACAGACAGACACACACAAATGCACGTGTGCCCGCTCACCCAGAGCCTACCTTCCCCCTCATCTTCTGTGCTGCGTTGTCTCCTCCCTTCTTGTCTTGCCAAGTGCTCATCTCTGAGAACTTTCTACAGAGCCAGAGACAGGGTGGCCGTGCCGAGGACAAAATTTGCCAAGCAGTTTCTTGCTCCCACTGGAAGGAGCTGAATGCTTTCTGTAGCCATCACCTGAGCTGGAACCACCTTCCTCCCGCTCCCTGTTCACCTCTGCTCCAATGTTTCAGGTTTGGGAATAAGACAAAAGGTGGGCCACCTGGACTTCTACCCAAATGGAGGAAAGGAAATGCCTGGATGTCAGAAAAATATCCTGTCAACCATCATAGACATAAATGGAATATGGCAAGGTACGTGAATGAGAGAAGCGAGCCCAGCTGCTCCGCTTGGAGAGAAGGCAGGGTGTGTAGTGTTGACACCACACATTTCACCACACTGACATTTTCACCACAGTGGCCTGAGATAGTGATTCTGGTTAGCCCCATTTTACAGACAAGGAAACTGGCTCAGAAAAGTGATAAAACTTGCCCAAGGCCATTTTCCGGCTGCGAAGCCCAACCACATGCCCAGCCTGCGCCATCCCCCGCTCTGCACCAAGATGCTGAGACATGGGCTGCCCTTGTCCATAGGCTAGGACCCAGTTCTGGCTTTGGCTCCCATGCTCTCTCCAGGGTCGGCCCCTTGGAGAACTGCAGGGTGGAAGCAAAGATGTGAAAGGGTTTTGACTTTCTTGCCATTTGCTGTTGTCAGATGCTAGGAATGGAAAGGAAGTGAGCTGGCAAGAAGACAATGGGGAGAAGGAGGAGGGCGTGCCCTGGGGATTTGGAGGCCCGTGTGAGGAGGCAGAGGCCGGGGGTCTGGGAGAGGGGGGCTAACCTTGTGTGTGTGTCTGCTCATCTAAGAAATCAGGCTCAGTGCCCCTAACGTTACGTGACCTGAAGCACCATTGCCATCAGCCAGCCGTCCCTTTTTCTGGCTTTGGGCTATGCCTGTCACCCCTTCAGTGAGAACAGGTTTCCCTCTCCTCCCTGAAAGTGGAAACTTTGAGTCTGAGATCATCTCATTTCAGTCTTTATTTTTCCGAGCTGGGAGTTCCCCAAGGCCAAAGGCTGTGTCCCGGGCCTCTGGGCCTCTCCTTGGTACCCTGTGCTGGCCCAGAGCAAGCTCTAGCTCACTCATTACCTTGAGTTGAGCGGCCTCCTGTGGCATCTTAATATTGCTTGAACTTCATGTGAAAGAGCACAGTCGATAAGACAACAGCCAGCATCCATCACCAGTCGGTGGAGCCTTTGACCTCCCCTCTACTCAGCACCTGGCAACCCACTCCAGTGTTCTTGCCTGGAGAATCTCAGGGACGGGGGAGCCTAGTGGGCTGCTGTCTATGGGGTCGCACAGAGCCGGACACGACTGAAGCGACTTAGCAGCAGCAGCAGCAGCAGCTACTCAGCACCAGGCACCTCCTGGTGTGTGTGTGGCGGCGGGGCGGGGTGGTGGTGGGGAGTGGAGCAGGGGTGTTCTTCTGCTGATCTGCTCGCAGAATGAACACCAGAGTCACAATGAGGGCTGCCCTCTCCCAGAAGTGACAGGCTGGGCACACATAATAGGAAGGAGTCCACGTTTAATTAGAGAGACGACAGGGAGAGAGAGAACAGCCTAGATGCTGGAGCAGGTTTCTATTGTGTGCACACCAGGTCACCCTGGCGCAGGCACTGAGGAACAATTACATCCACTTGCTCCTCTGTTATGCAATCCCTGGGTAGCAATTTTGGATGAAAGAAACAATTAAGTTCAAAACAGGTTCTGTGGTCTGGTAATGAGTGCTGGTGTGGGACACGCAGGACTGGGGGCACTGTGAGGTGATAATTCTCCCCCAGCACAAAGTGCAACCTTCCTTTCCCCCGTGTTGAGGGATAAAGCCCAGCAGACCTCCCAGAAGTGGCCACCAGGTAGGCCAGGGTCACTGTGGATCACTCCATGGGAAGTTTGGTACCAGGTATTAATAGCTGGAGAGATAAAAAAAAAGCAATTCCCCCAACAAGAGGACTTTGGTTTAAAGAGAAAGATGATCGATAAAATGCAGTGAGAGTGGTCAGAGGCCACGGTGACCTTGCCTTCTATGGCTTTTACCTTGTGCCTGGAGGAGTAAGAAGGAGGAATTTCTCAGCCTGAGACGGTAGACAGAAAAGCTGGCTTCATGTGAAAGGTGAAATATATATATGTATATGTATACTCAGTCATGTCTGACTCTCTGTTACTCCATGAACTGTAACCCGCCAGGCTTCTCTGTTCATGAAATTGTCCAAGCAAGAATACTGGAGTGGATTGCCATTTCCTTCTCCAGGGGATCTTTCTGATCCAGGGATCAAACCCGTGTTTCTTGGGTCTCCTCTTTGGCAGGTGAATTCTTTACCAGTGAGCCACCTGGGAAGCCTCCTGGGAACCCCCAAACACACACACCAGGAGGTGCCCGGTGCTGAGTAGCTGCTGCTGCTGCTAAGTCGCTTCAGTCGTGTCCGACTCTGTGCGACCCCATAGACAGCAGCCCACTAGGCTCCCCCGTCCCTGGGATTCTCCAGGCCAAGAACACTGGAGTGGGTTGCCAGGTGCTGAGTAGAGGGGAGGTCAAAGGCTCCACCGACTGGCAATGGATGCTGGCTGTTGTCTTATCGACTCTGCTCTTTCACATGAAGTTCAAGCAATATTAAGATGCCACAGGAGGCCGCTCAACTCAAGGTAATGAGTGGACTAGAGCTTGCTCTGGGCCACTGGGAAGCCACCTGGGAAGCTAACCACACCTCCAAAGCCCCCAAGCTTTCGTCAGTCATTTACAATACATGCCTGGCCCTGGAGGATTAGATAAAGGTGCTTGTTAGAACTGCTCACTCCCTAACACTTGCCTAGCCCTGAGGAGGACCTCCCCAGAAAATGGACAGTACCAGGGTGCAGAAAGCAACTCCAGCCAACCACCACTACAAACAAGCCCCCAAATTTTCTACTTGCCAAGTATGTCAAGGTCAATGATAGAAGTTTTGAACTGTGGCTAAGGTGTTCAGGAGCGGTGATACCCACCTGTGAAATGCAGAGGTGATTCCTCTCTCAGTCAGAATGGTTCAGGCTTCAAAAGTTTAATGCCTCTTGTGAGCCTCTGTGGCCTTTGTCTTCCCAGGAATCCAAGACTTTGTGGCATGCAGTCACTTAAGAAGCTACAAGTACTACTCAAGCAGTATTCTCAACCCTGATGGCTTCCTAGGCTACCCATGTGCCTCCTACAAAGAGTTTCAGGAGGTAGGGCACACCCGGGGCCCAGGGAAGATGGTGGTGGTGGTGATTTTGTCCCTGTGACTTGGAACAGAGCAGAGATGTAACTCCATGGCTGAGGAGAGCCTTCCTCCCAGGAGTAGGATGGGCAGGAGAGGAATAGCACAGACCTGAACTGTTCTGGGCCTTCCCTAGATCCCCAGCTTTCCATTCTGGAAAATTCCCAGTGGATGCATGGATGGGTAGATGGATGCAAGCGTGCATGGATCAGTGTGGGGTCCTGGGGAGCAGACACAGAATGGATACCCGAATGGAAAGGTGGATAGGTAGATGAGAAGATGGATGAGGGATGGATGGATGGATGGAATAGAAGATGAACTGTTGATAGAGTGAGTGATGAGTCCAAGGCCTTCAGCCCACAGACAAACTGTTTTCTTTCACCAGGGTGGCTGTTTTCCTTGTCCAGCGGGAGGATGTCCCAAAATGGGGCACTATGCTGACCAATTCCAGGGGAAAACCAGTGCTGTGGGACAAACCTTTTTCCTGAACACAGGGAGCAGTGGTAACTTTACAAGTAAGTTTCCACTTTACGAATTTAAAAATTCTTGCAAATAATTTTAAAGGTGTTTCAGTCTTCATAGGACCCTCGGTAGCAATTTAACAGAAACTCAGCTCCAACCATTTTAAGCTATAATGGAAGGACAGAAGAATGGCATTTGTCTTAGGTCTCAAGTTTACCCTTTAGCCAAAAATCCCGATCAATGGAATAAAGTATAGTGATTGGCCCACGCTGGGTTACAAGTTCACTCACCCCTGTGGCCAGAAGGACAGATCCATTAACAGAAGAAGAGCATTCAGTTCAGTTCAGTTGCTCAGTCGTGTCTGACTTTGTGTGACCCCATGGACTGCAGCATGCTAGGCTTCCCTGTCCTTCTCTATCTCCCAGAGTTTGCTCAAACCCATGTCCATCAAGTTAGTGATGCCATCCAACCATCTCATCCTCTGTCGTCCCCTTCTCCTCCTGCCCTCCGTCTTTCCCAGCATCAGGGTCTTTTCCAATGAGTCAGCTGTTTGCATCAAGAGGCCAAAGTATTGGAGCTTCAGCTTCAGTATCAGTGCTTCCAATGAATATGCAGGACTGATTTCCTTTAGGTGAGGTGGGGCAAAGTCACTGTAAGTCAAGAAGTCTCCCCACTAATTATATGTCATATCAGTCCCCCTACATACACATAATCATGTTGTATTTTTGTTGTTTTGCCCAGCTTCTCATTTAAAAAACACCAGATAGTGAAATGATCAAGATTCATGTGTTATAAGTAATGGTAGCCGAATGAAGAACAATTGTTGTTCAAAGGAGTTTCAAATTTTAAAAAGTTATGTAGCACTTTATAAAACACTTCATGCAATCTTCACAGTATTTGTCATGAAAGATCACAGTTTGGCAGTCTCTATAAAGTCTTACATGCATAGGACTTTAACCCAGCCATTCTTCTTCCCAGAATTTACTTAGGAAAAACACTTGCATGTGTGAATGAGAATATGTGCTCAAGAATGGACCCGGTAGTGTTGTTTTTAATACCAGAAAATTGGCGGTTGGGGGAGGCCAGGGAGAGCAACCTGAATCTCAGGACACCAAGCCTCACTGAAGAAAATCATCATGCATAGTCATTCTTCCCCCTCACCCACAGAGGACTCAGCTTGGAACAAGACTGCCTCCATAGGGTCATTTCTTTCAACAAGATGAGTTAATTTAATGATTGCATTTCTTTGGACAGGTTGGAGATACAGGGTATCCGTCACACTGGCTGGAACAAAGAAAGTGAGGGGGTCCATCAGAATTGCTTTGTATGGAAGTAATGGAAACTCAAAACAATATCAAATTTTCAAGTAAGTTTGATAGTAAAGTGAAATGACCAGACTTTCCATGGTAGATGATTCATATGAGATTAGGTATAAACTGCTTTATAAACCTAGCCACCTATGACACAGAACCATTGAATCCTGAAATGTCAAAGCTGGATGGAAGCCTTAGATCTGGTTCAATCACCCCATTTACACACGAGAGGAGAGAGGGAGAAGTCACTATTTAACATGAGACAAATGTGGACTTCTGAATTGTCAGTTGTTGCTTCCTGACTTAGGTTTTATGAATATCAAATTCTCCTCAGGCCAGGTGTATTTGTGTGGCAACTCCCTCCTCACCAACACACACACTTCATCCCCTACCCACACACACACAGGAAGCCTGAGGCCACCTTCTCATCGCTGTAGCCTCAGTGCCTACTTCTGCTGGGTATGTGAGGTGCTTGGTGAATGTATGTTGGACAAATGCATAATAATGCTGTAAAAGGGCTTCCCTGGTGGCTCATATAAAGAATATGCCTGTAATGCAGGAGACCTGGGTCAGGAAGACTCCCCTGGAGAAGGGAAAGGCAACTCACTCCATTGATTCTTGCCTGGAGAATTCCATGGATAGAGGAACCTGGTGGACTACAATCCACGGGGTCACAGAGTCAGATACGACTGAGCAACTAACGCTTTCACACTTTCAATGCTGTACAAATAGATTGTTTTTTGCACTAAGTTCTACATAATAATTTTCGTGTTAAAGTTCTTTGACCACTTCCTGTGCTACACATGAGGTGATAACAAATGACCTCAGCTGACCCACAGGCATCTTTGAACATAAGATACTGCATTAATTAGTCCCACAGTAAACCAACAGGGTTAATATGCAACCCCAAATACTTAACTTCCCTCTAGGGACAGACTGTATGTGTGTGCTTGGTCGTTCAGTATGTCTGACTCTGCGACTCCATGGACTGTAGCCCACCAGGCTCCTCTCTCCATGGAATTTTCCAGGCAAGAATACTGGAATGGGTTGCCATCTCCTACTCCAGGGAATCGTCCTGACCCAGGGATCGAACCCACATCTCTTGAGTCTCCTGCACTGGCAGGCAGATTTTTTACCACTGTGTCACCTGGGAATCCCAGGGAAAAACAAAACAGTGAAAATCTAGAGTCTAATATTTTTAAAAGTTGTATTGTTTACAAACACCTTTGTGATTTACCAGTCCCTGGATGTGTATGAAGTTATACAATTTATTTGGAGAAAATCAGCAACAGTGGCTGTTGTTTGGAGAAACAATAGATTGCTATCAATCTATGTATTTATATATACACCTGATAAAATATTTTATGTCTATGTTTTCAGAGGATCCCTCCAACCAAATGCAAGTCATACGCATGACATTGATGTGGACCTCAATGTTGGAAAAGTCCAGAAGGTCAAGTTCCTTTGGAACAACAATGTGATAAATCTCTTCTGGCCCAAACTAGGGGCTTCCAGAGTTACAGTGCAAGGTGGTGAAGATAGGACTGAGTGCGTATCTTTTATTCCATCTAAGTTTTATTTTCTATATTTAGCTATCAATCTGTTCACCAGTCCATCCATTCATCCATCCAATCACCAACCTACACATCTATGCATTTATCCGCTGACACATTCATCCAGCCCTTTCTGTTCATCCACTTATCTGTCCACTCCTCTATCCAGCCATCTATACAGACACCTGTCGTCTCATGCTTCTGGCCATCCAGCCAACTATCCATTCATCTACCCAACTATTCATCTCAACTCTCCACCTATCCATCAATTTACTTTTGAAAAATAATTAATTTCCTTTAGCCAAACTCACGTTGGCAGGAGCAAGGCATCAGTATTTAGGCATATGTTCAAGAAGCGCTGATTCATGTTGATGTTTGGTAGAAACCAACACAATCCTATAAAGCAATTATCCTTCAATTAAGAATAAATACATTTTTTAGAAAAGAAAAGAAAAATAAAATCATGTAGACCCATGAAAAAAAGAAACAGGCAAATATGAAACTTTTATCTTAAACAATAAGGAAGACACCTGGGCAGTACTTGGCGGAAACCTCTGAGTTAATTTCAGCTGGGGAGCAGTTAGGAATGTAAATTGCTTTGTTTGGAGACTATAGCGTGTATTGGATCTAGCTCATAGTGGCAAACTCTTCTCATTCAGAGGGAACAGAACCTTACCTGGTAGGAGCTGGGAGAGTACCTAACTATATCTAAAAATATGAAAAGAAAGTCCACCTTAAAAGAGGACCATCATTGCCAGGCTCAAAATCCTTTGGGGTTTTTTCTGTTGTTTGCTTTGCTTTTGCTATTTTATTTTTTTATTAGAGTGTAATTGCTTTACAATATTGTGTTAGTTTCTGCTACAACAAAGTGAATCTGCTATATGCATACCTGTACCCCTCTCCCTCCTGAGTTTCTACCCTACACTCCCGTCCCACCTCTCTGTGAGTGTGTGCTGAGTCACTTCACCGACTCTGTGCAACCCTATGGAGTGTAGCCCGCCAGGCTACTCTGTCCATGGGATTCTCCCGGCAGGAATTACTGGAGTGGGTTGCCATCCCCTCCTCCAGAGGCGCTTCCCAACTTAGGGATCAAACTGTGGGAAGTTTCCCAGGTGTTCTGCATTGGCAGGCAAGTTCTTTACTGCTAGTGTCACCTGGGAAGCCCCATGCCATCCCTCTAGGTCATCACAAATATCATCCATTAATGCACATATATGGAATCTAGAAAAATGGTACCGATGAACCTATTTGCAGGGCAGGAATACAGACACAGATGTAGAGAACAGACATGTGGGGGCAGTGAGGAGAAAGGGAGGGTGGGATGAATTGGGAGGGGAGCATTGACATTTATACACTACCATGTGTGAAGTAGATAATCAGTGGGAAGCTGCTGTATAGCACAGAGAGCTCGGTGATAACCCCCTGGGTTTTGAAAATCCTTGATCTGACCACTGATTCACTCTCAGCTCTTTAAAAGTCCAAGGAGGGGAGGAGATTCTTTGAGGGGGTTTGCTTTCTGAGCATCACTTGGACTCTGCCTCGGGTAGCAGAGCTTTTCAGTCAAAGGGGTCTGAATTCCAGCGGATTAGCCAAAAACTGTTTACTTACCTGAAGTCACTTTTCAACAAGCAAAAGAGCCTAATGCCAGAAATGTCTTCCTCCACAGGTATAATTTTTGCAGCAACGACACGATGCGAGAAAATACATTACAAACCCTCTACCCTTGTTAAAAATGTGGTGCCCCTTTAATCTTTCTGATAATAAAATTTCAGTGGCCTTGTTCTGATGTTGTTAGTTTGACATTCTGCACATTCTGGGTCACATTTTAGAAAAGATTTGGGGGACTGGAGCCAACTTGGCCACAGATAATGCCTGAAACATTCTACTGGCCCACCCCCTCCACCATCTCTCTCTTCCAGGGTATTTGTGTGTCCTGTCCTAATGGGTTTTATATCCTTAGACAGTGGAATCTGTCCTGCTTGAACAGATTGCTTCCACATGTTGCCCACTCAGCTTGCAGTATCCTGGGGTACCCCATGTAAGACCCCATGTAAGAGCAGCCTGTGGCATGAGTGACTCTGGGGGTAATCTAGGGGGAATCTGCCTCCACCATGGAAGGAGAAGAGCTTTAAAAGAATTTACTACACGAACGTGGCACAAAATGTAAACAATGCAGAAGTGAGCTTTTACCCAAGGTCCTGTCCTTCCAGCTATGCCCTAGGGCCTCTCACTTCCTCTTCCCAGAGACAACTTGAGTTCTCCCTGAAATAGTTTCTGTATAGAATATTTGCACACCTATCTCACATATCCCAGCCCTGCTGCTGCTGCTGCTGCTGCTAAGTCGCTTCAGTCGTGTCCGACTCTGTGCGACCCCATAGACGGGAGCCCACCAGGCCCCACCGTCCCTGGGATTCTCCAGGCAAGAATACTGGAGTGGGTTGCCATTTCCTCCTCCAATGCATGAAAGTGAAAAGTGAAAGTGAAGTCACCCAGTCATGTCCGACTCTTAGCGACCCCATGGACTGCAGCCTACCAGGCTCCTCCATCCATGGGATTTTTCAGGCAAGAGTACTGGAGTGGGTTGCCATTGCCTTCTCCGATCCCAGCCCTATATCTCCCTTTTTTAAAAAAGAATTTATAAGCTATGACAAATGTAGACAGCAACAAAGATTCCCTTAGTCAAAGCTATGGTATTTCCAGTAGTCATGTATGGTTGTGAGAGTTGGACCATAAAGAAGGCTGAGCACTGAAGAATTGATGCTTTTGAATTGTGGTGCTGGAGAGGATTCTTGAGAGTCCCTTGGACAGCACAGAGATCAAACCAGTCAATCCTAAAGGAAATCAGTCCTGAATATTCATTAGAAGGACTGATGCTGAAGCTGAAACTCCAATACTTTAGCCACCTGATGTGAAAACCCAACTCATTGGAAAAGCCCCTGACACTGGGAAAGATTGAGGGCAGGAGAAAAGGGGGTAATAGAGGACGATGGCTGGATGGCATCATCAATTCAATGGACAGGAGTTTGAGTAAACTCCGGGAGATAGTGAAGGACAGGGAACCCTGGTATGCTGCAGTTCAAGGGATCACTAAGAGCCAGACATGACAGAGCAGCTGAACAACAATAAGTGTCCTACTAATTTTTTCAGAAAAATTAAATTCTCTGGATAAGTATAAGTTCTATACATACAAGGTACTTGTTCTTCTAGTTTTGATTTACTTCTTAGAAGTTTTCCTCTTTCTGGCCATCCAACATTTTGTAAACCTCTTGGCATTTTTTTTTTCTGGGATCCCCAAGCATTATTCAAAAACAGGGCTGCAACCTTTTTTTACTTTAACCTCTGGTTGTCAAGAGATGGGAACTTGTTTATAGTAGTTCTGTTGGTTCCAGGATCATAGAAACAATTCTGAATGAAGGTCTTGCCTGCTTCTTGCCTTGAATCTCTCAAATCTTGGTCTTTTAGCCTTATAGCCAGGTAGCTTTTATTCTGGACAACAGTCTGTAGTTTTTGTACTTTAACTTTCTTAGTCACTTCCCTTTTCAAACAAATGCAAACATACAATACACACTGTTCTCACCTTGCTTTTCTCACTAACAGTAAATTTGGATATTATTCTCTAATGGTCCAGAAAGGTTGTCTTCATTCTTTGTGTGGCTTCACAGAGTCCATCGAGGGATGTATGTGGTGTGGTTGTTTTTGCTGATGGACACACAAAATTTTCCTATTAGGAATATTCATGCAATGATCCTTTTATGATATTCTAACATGATATAAATTTGTCCAAGAAATGTTTCAGTTCAGTTCAGTTCAGTCGCTCAGTCGTGTCCGACTCTTTGCGACCCCATGAATCACAGCACGCCAGGCCTCCCTGTCCATCACCAACTCCCGGAGTTCACCCAGACTCACATCCATTGAGTCAGTGATGCCATCCAGCCATCTCATCCTCTGTCATCCCCTTCTCCTCCTGCCCCCAATCCCTCCCAGCATCAGAGTCTTTTTTAATGAGTCAACTCTTCGCACGAGGTGGCCAAAGTACTGGAGTTTCAGCTTTAGCATCATTCCTTCCAAAGAAATCCCAGGGCTGATCTCCTTCAGAATGTTTATTTTGATCAGTGTTGCTAAATTGCATTCCAATCTACATGCTGACCAACAACACGATAGGCTGAACTATGTGAAATTATTGCTCTTGGGAGCCAAAAAAGTCAAATATTGATAATTCCATATGGTTTGTTCTAACACGAGAGGGTTTTGCACCTTCACCAGCTTGGTAAATTGTCTAGCTTTTTGTCTATTAGGTACCTGAAAGTGCTTTTCCTTTTGCTACAATTTGTGTTTGTTTTGTGATAAATGAAAAGTGAATATTTTTTCAGTGTTTAATGGCCTTCTGTGTTTCTTTTTTCTGTGAATTGTCCAAATTGTGTGTTGATTTTAAGCTTTTTTCAAAAAATATAATATTTATTCTAAAGAGTTCTATAATACTAAGAAATTGGAGGACTTCTCTGGCCATCCTGTGTTAAGACTGCTTAATCCCCTGGTTGGGGAACTAAGATCCCAGATGCCATGGGGCAGGGCCAGAAGAAAAAAGAAAATTGGATTGTGCTGTTGCAGGAAGATACTTCACCCAATTTATCCCTCTCCCTGAGAGAAAACCAGAAAGTCAGTGGGAGGGCCTAGAGCAGCCACTCACAGGGCCTGTAACTGCAGCCTGGCCGCAGGTCCTACAAAGTTTCTGCAGATGCTGTAACCCTGGGCTACCCAGAGGACTCACCTCCCTGACCTCACACTGGGTCAGGGTCAGGTTTCAGCTTTCCTTCCTGAGCTGGCTAGGCCCTCGGCCTATGTGGTCTTCATCCAAGGCCAATGAGCGGATGGGGAGTCTGTGCTCAGAACTTAGGGGGCTCAGTGCCGCCACGGGCAGAGCTGCCAGGATCACAGCAGAGTGTAGCCCACTTGGCTTCCCAACGGCCCCCAGCTGGCCTGCTCGCTCAGACCTGGGGCCCCTGTGACTAAACAGGTTGGTTGGAGGAAGAAGGAGGCATTTTCAGGGCTTGGGGATGGCAGAGGAAGGCACACTTATTGGGCAGAGTGGGTATAGCTACCACTCAGTTCTGAGAATGCAGAAATTGCTCCTTTAGCAATTTTGTGAATGGCATTGTGCTCGCAGGGATTGGGGATTGAAGAGAATGGCTGGTGATTCAGCCCCTGAGATTCTAAGAATGAAGCCAGAAGGAGTCTGCCCCTCCCTTTATAAGAAAGCCTCTTATTTGCAGCAGAACTAAAGGGTCTGAGTTCAGTACCTTGGGGGTTTTCTTTCATTCTCCTTTTTCCTTTGTATTTTCAAAAATGTTTTTTTCTTGAAGCCCTATACAGCATGTACGCTCTCAGCCTGATGCTATGAAATAGGTCGTTGTCTGATACCTTCTAGACTTCCTAGATCTCAATAAAACTACAAATTAAAGAACAAAAGTTCTCAGCCTTGGCTATGTAGCAGCATCGCTCAGAGAGATTAAAAAAAAAAAAGCTCATGTCCAGGCCACACCCTAGACCAAGAAGGATTTCTGAGTTGAGGCCCAGCATCGGCAGTTTGTAAAACTCCTGGGAGACTCACAGCTAAGGCTGAGAAGTGCCACATGTGTTTCCTTCTAAAAGTTCGTAAGGACACTTTGCCATCTTTCCTCTTTTAAATGATACAGGACTTAAATGCCCGGCTCTGAAGGAAGAGGGAGTTGGCCTTGGATTCCCAGCTCTCTCTCTGCCTGTATCACCTGGGTTGGCTCCTTCCCTTCTCAACCTCCCAGGAATAACAGTATCCCCTCTCCCCCACACAGGGTGGCTGTGATGATTAAATAAGATAGTTCAGTGCCCAGCACATGATAAACAATCAATAAAGGAAGCAGGAAGGGCAGGCAGCCCTGAGCTATTCTGTAAGAGTGACATAGACACCAAAGATCAGGACTGAAGACAAGCACAGCCTCAGAGAAGGTATTTGAAGTGGACTCAACAAAGGATTGGTATTCAGAATACATGAAGGAAAGACCAGCCACATAGGAAAGCGGACAAAATGACATAAGCAGGCAACACATAAAGAGATACCTGGATCACAAATGTTTGAGATTCATCTCCACTAGTCATTGAGGGAATACAAATGAATTTTTTAGGTACATTTAAGTGAAGTCATCAGTTGTGTCCAACTCTTTGTGACCATGGACTGCAGCCTACCAGCCTCCTCCGTCCATAGGATCTTCCAGGCAAGAGTACTGGAGTGGGTTGCCATTTCCTTCTCTAGGGAATCTTCCCGACCCAGGGATTGAACCCAGGTCTTCCGCATTGTAGGCAGACGCTTTACCATCTGAGCCACCAGGGAAGTAATTTGCACCCATCCAATTACCCAAAATACAACTTCAGCAACAACAGAGAAGGAGCTGGGGTCCACATGTATCACCATAAGTACATCTCCCAAATGTTCTGTTGAAGAGAAAAGCAAGCGTCAGGAAGATAGCATCTAGACACAGAAGTTACCATTTATATACATTTCTGTTCACAAAATATAGCTACTCACTGCAGATGTGGTTGTTATTGTTGTTTAGTCACTAAGTCATGCCCGACTCTTTGCAACCCCATGGACTGTAGTATACACTTCAGGCTCCTCTGTCCACTATCTCCTGGAGTTTGCACAAATTTACACCCACTGAGTCGCTGATTCTATCTAACCATCTCATTCTCTGCCACAAATGTGGTCCAAAATATCAAAACAAGGCCATTTAAAATCCTTTATTGGTGGTGTCATATTTTTAATTAACAAAGGGATTTGAAGCATTATGACAAAAGGCTTATCTTGGCCAATTCCAGGTGGTAATTACAATGGTGTTGGTCAATGTTATTTTTTGGTGGTTTTCACTTTTTATCCAAATTTAAGAGAAAAAAGGAGAGGGGAGTTACAATAATTTGGAGTTCGGGATCTGCAGCTGGTAGGCAGGGTCGCAGATGAAAGGTTTCTAAGACCCCAAGATGGCCCCCGTCTGCATTTGGACTTGAACCCTGATTTATCTGTTACTGTTCCCAAGACACAGAGTAAGAGCTTCCCTCCTCTTACTCTCGGGGCCCTGTGTCTGTTGCACCAAAACTCTCCATCACCAGCTCCGGACAGTCTTGTCCTCAGTGTTCGGCCGTCACCCCTGTGCCGGTGGCTACTACTGGTAAGGACCACATCCAGCACCCAGACAGCACCCTGATGGAGCCAGCCAAGACCACGCCTAAGTAAACAGCTTTATTTCTTAGCGTTTACCGGCGCAGGCACAAACCTCATAATTCTACAAAGATCTCACTGAACCAGGATGTTAACAGCAACAAAGATGCAGCACAAAGCCCTCCATTAAGAACCAGCATCTTCATCCTGTCTTCTAAGCCTCTGTAGGGGGAAAAAAATGTGAATATTTTACAAAGCTCTTTCGCAAAATGGTATGTTAAATGAACAACAAATTACTTCTTCTTTGACTAGCTTTTAATGCTAATAGTGCCATTTATTCCTGACCTTCAGAAATATGAGATATTTTAAATGACAACATAAAAAGAGTTCTTGTTTGAAAACGCAAGCTACTTTAGACTGTGTATTATTACCTGTAAGTATAGCATATGCCAGCATCACTCATTTCAGCATCCCATTTATATCTAACTGGTATATATTTCAGTTGACATTTATTGTTCTCCTGCATACGTGTCAAATTCCTTAATGATGACTCTGACAAAGGCACAGACCTCGGTATATATAAATTACATTTGCTACCATATAATCAGTGTTATCTATTAGAATGCTATTTGTGACAAATCATGTTCCAAATAAATATTGAATTGATTTTTCTGTTATTTTAATATTGTGCCGCTCGCAGCGAGCCTTTGATTGAACCTTAAACACTTTAATGCTCTGTTTTTGTTTGAGGCAGATCAGAAATGGAGTTTGCACGATTCACAAAGCTAAAACGATTTGTAAAACAACAAAATCAAATTTCAAAAAGCATCTTTATTTTCAAGCCAAGGGAATAAATTTGGTAAAGCTATCGTTAGAGGGTACACAGCCTAATGACGAAAGCCTCGCATGCATGGTTAATTTCTATGCATCCATTTTCATCTAAATTAGATTTTAACTTTAATGCAGGGTATGAAAAACCTCTACAGGTTTTTATTTCTACCTTTTCTCTCAAGCAACCACAAACCTTCTCCTGACTAAACTGAGACTGACATCACCCCCGTCCTCTCCCTCTTGGGAGTGAGTTTGAATTACATTGTGTTTTCTGGGGCACAAGGGGATCGATCTGTGATCCTCCTGAAGGATCTCTCTCTCAGAAGAGCACTTGCTTGACCTATCCTGCTTACTAAAGAAAGCACTTACAACTTAATCCTGACTAGCATCAACCTTTTGGGTTAAGTTCTGGTTTAGAGCAGGGGTCAGTGACTTAGGGCCACAGGCCACCTGGTTTTGTACAGCCTGCTAGCTATGAATGGTTTTCACATTTAAAAATTTTTTTAATTCAAAAGGGCAATCTTTCCTGATACATGAAAATGATATAGAATTAACATTTTAGTGTCTATAAATAAAGTTTTATTGGAACACAGCCACACATACATTTACATATTGTCTATCTCAACTTTCCTGTGCAAACAGCAGAACTGAATAGTTGCAGCAGAGAACATATGACCTAAAATATTGACTATCTGGCCCTTTACAGAAAAAGCATTCAGTCCCCAGGTTTAGAAAGAAGGGCTGCAGTGATTTTTGTTCATTGAAAGGATGAGTACCCTCAGAGCAGGAAGCTGAGGTAGCACCAGACAAAACACTACATTCATGGCCATAAACCTCATAGAAAGGTTTTTGAGACACTGGTTAGTAGTAGTGTTAGTCGCTCGATCGTGTCTGACTCTTTGTGACCTCATGGACTATAGCCCACCAGCCTCCTCTGTCTGTGGGATTCTTCAGGCAAGACTACTGGAGCGGGTTGCCATTTCCTTCTCCAAGACACTGGTCTTCAAAATGTTCAAAGGTAGGTAAAAGGAGGAAAAGGACAACCAAGGGAAATAAAACGTTACAAGGTTGCAGATATGATAAGTGTGCACACAAATCATAAAATTAGTCTGAAATGCTCTTAAACTAATTTAAGAGCATGTGCCAAAATTGGATTGAGCTTAAGCAAATAGGAGTGATTTGAGGTCAACTGAAGCTGGAGTCTGGGAGTGTGGAGGGCAGCGGGATGCATCCAAGGCAGACAAGAGAGACCTGGGGAAAGCTGTCTTTGGTGTGACCTTGAGGGGAACACAAACGAGAAACAAGGCCTGAAGACCCTGGGGCTGGGTGGCCAGCTCCTCTAGGTCATGGAGTGCTTGGTGCCTGTTCCTGTTGGTTCCCTATGCTGGTCAGGAAAGGGGGGATGGGCACATGCTTCTTCTCAGTCTTTGGAGAATCCAGACAAGCCCAGTTTGAATCCAAATACTGACATGCGATTTTTATCAGGGATGGATCAGCTGCCTTTGAATGGCCACCGGCATTTTTTTCTGGGAAAAATGGCCCTGAGTGAATTGTTTAACTTCTGTGTGCCTCAGTTTCCTCATCTGTTAAATGAAAGTATATATACTAAGTAGTATTAATTAAGAGCTTCCCTGGTGGCTCAATAGTAAAGAACCCATCTGCCAATGCTGCCAATGCAGGAGATGGGGTTCGGTCCCTGGGTCGGGAAGATCCCCTGGAGGAGGAAATGGCAACCCACTTAAGTATTCTTGCCTGGGAAATCCCATGGACAGGGAAGCCTGGCAGGCAACAGTCCACTGGGGTAACTAAGCATCCGACTGAGCAACTAAACAACAATACCAATTAAGTAAGCTATTCCAGGTAAAGGACCAGAATCTGACGTGAGCAAGCATATTAATGAGGCGGCTGCTGCTGTTTTATTTTTGGCCAATCACATCTGTTCTGCCTGCCTCGCAGGGTTAGAATGCCTGGAAGAAAAGTACAGCAGTGAAAAGAGCAGTTCACTAGGGGCCAGGAGCCCTAGGTTCTGAACCCTCTTCCATTGAGAACCTAGTATGTGGACTCATCACTTGCCCACTCTCAATCCATGTCAGCTCTAGCAATGTACCCCAAGTTCCTTTACCCCAAAGATAAGGGATAATATTTACTGAGCATAGGTGGGTCAGATTTATATACCTAATCTCTTCAAACTCATGAAATTGGGTTGGCTCTTCTGTTATGTTCCGTTTTTATCAAAATAGAAATCTGGGCTTCCCTGGTGTCTCAGTGGTAAAGAATCTTCCAGCTGATGCAGGAGACACAGGTTTGATCCCTGGTCCGGGAAGATCTCACGTGCCACAGGGCAACTAAGCCCATGGGCCACAACTATTGAACCTGTGCTCTAGAGCCTAGGGTTGGCAACTACTGAGGCCTCATGCCACAAATACTGAAGCCCAAGTTCTCAGCAACAAGAGAAGCCACTGCAATGAGAAGCCAGCACATTGCAAGTAGAGAATAACCCCCACTCACTGAAACTAAAGAATATCCCACACAGCAATGAAGATCCAGTACAGCCAAAAAATAAATAAAATCATTAGTTTTTTTAGATAGAAATATGAAGCTCAGAGATTAAGGAAAATATCCAGAGTTACACAGCCAGGAAAAAAAAAAAAAACAACAGAGTTGAGATCTGAACTCAAGGAGCCTCTGACTCCTGGCCACATGCTTTTCAGCCATGCTGGAATAAGGTTAAAGCCGTAGCTGAGATCCTGTTTAGAGCCACCAGTCATGGGACGGGGACAGGCATCCCCTCCCAACATCCAGAATACAGAGAAACTGTCAATTCTCCCACAGAAAGAGAGAGAAGGGACCCCAAAGGAGCACTTTAACTGCCACAGAATTCAAACAATCCCCACAAAAGGCCCCGTTGTCATAAGAAAACATACGAACCCATACCCTCTGTTTCTTTAGCATTTCCAGATCCAAGGGATTTTGTCTCATCAGGTAATAGAATTGTTTTTAGCGGCAAGAGTGAGCTCATTACAGATGCAGCTTGTGCTAATAATGATAATTTGCTATGCAGTAAAATCACCTCTCGCTCCCCTGACAGATGATGCTCCAGAAATTATAGGCTAGGGAGAAACAAAGGATAAAGATTAAGGGAAAGAATTGCAATGCGGAATTGTTTCAACAAAAGGAGTTTGATTTGCATATTGAACTTGGTGATCTTAATCATGAAGTTGTAGAAAAATTAGATACATACTATTAGACAATCTTTTAATTGCCTTTGTTCAATTTTGTTATTTCTGCCATTGGGTTGTTGGTTTTTGTTTTTGTTTTACTGCTCAAGTCATTTTTAAAGATCAGTGCCAAATGAATTAGCTAGTGACTTCAATATTGACATGATTCAGTCCCATGAGTGAAATTAAGATGAGGGCTGTTACACAAAGTGGTTTCAGTCCTGAAAGTGTTAGTTGCTCAGTTGTGTCTGACTCTTTGTGACCCCATGGACTGTAGCCCACCAGGCTCCTCTGTCCATGGGATTCTTCAGGTGAGAATACTGGAGTGGGTTGCCATGCCCTCCTCCAGGGGATCTTCCCGACCCAGGGATTAAAACCGGCTCTCTCGCATTTCAGGCAAATTACCATCTGAGCCACCAGGAAAGCTCCAGCCACCAGGAATGCCCCAGATTTCAGTCTCGGTATTCCTTAATTAAAAAAAAAAACATGGTCCGCTGGAGAAGGGAATGGCAAACCACTTCAGTATTCTTGCCTTGAGAACCCCGTGAAGCGTATGAAAAGGCAAAAAGATATGACACTGAAATGAACTTCCCAGGTCAGTAGCTGCCCAATGTGCTACTGGGGAAGAGTGGAGCAATAATTCCAGAAAGAATGAAGAGATGGAGCCAGAGCCAAAAAAAAAAAAAACACCCAGTTGTGGATGTGACTGGTAATGGAAGAAAAGTCTGATGCTATAAGGAACAATATTGCATAGGAACCTGGAATGTTAGGTCCATGAATCAAGCTAAATTGGAAGTAGTCAAACAGGAGATGGCAAGAGTGAATATCAACATTTTAGGAATCAGTGAACTAAAATGTACTGGAATGGGCGAATTTAATTCAAATGACCATTATATCTACTACTGTGGGCAAGAATCCATTAGAAGAAATGGAGTAGCCATCATAGTCAACAAGAGAATATGAAATGCAGTTCTTGGGTGCAATCTCAGAAATGACAGAATGATCTCTGTTTGTTTCCAAGGCAAACCATTCAATATCACAGTAATCCAAGTCTATGCCCTGATCAGTAATGCTGAAGAAGCTGAAGTTGAACAGTTCCCTGACAACCTACAAGACCTTCTAGAACTAACACCCAATAAAGATGTCCTTTTCATCATAGGGGACTGGAATGCAAAAGTAGGAAGTCAAGAGATACCTGGAGTAACACAGAAGAACTATACAAAGAAGATCTTCATGACCCAGATAACCACGATGGTGTGATCACTCACCTAGAGCTAGACATCCTGGAATGTGAAGTCAAGTGGGCCTTAGAAAGCATCACTACGAACAAAGCTAATGGAGGTGATAGAATTCCAGCTGAGCTATTTCAAATCCTAAAAGATGATGCTGTGAAAGTGCAGCACTCAATATGCCAGCAAATTTGGAAAACTCAGCAGTGGCCACAGGACTGGAAAAGGTCAGTTTTCATTCCAATCCCAAAGAAAGGCAATGCCATAGAATGTTCAAACTACTGCACAATTGCACTCATCTCACATGCCAGCAAAGTAATGTTCAAAATTCTCCAAGCCAGGCGTCAACAGTACATGAACCATGAACATTCAGATGTTCAAGCTGAATGCAGAAAAGGCAGAGGAACAAGACATCAAATTGCCGACATCTGCTGAATCATGGAAAAAGGAAGAGAGTTCCAGAAAAACATCTACTTCTGCTTTATTGACTATGCCAAAGCCTTTGACTGTGGAAAATTCTGAAAGAGATGGTAATACCAGACCACCTGACCTGCCTCCTGAGAAATCTGTGTGCAGATCAAGAAGCAACAGTTAGAACTGGACATGGAACAACAAACTGGTACCAAATTGGGAAAGGAGTACGTCAAGGCTGTATATCATCACCCTGCGTATTTAACTTATATGCAGAGTACATCATGAGAAACGCTGGGTTGGAAGAAGCACAAGCTGGAATCAAGATTGCTGGGAGAAATATCAATAACTACAGATACACAGATGATACCACCCTTATGGCAGAAAGTGAAGAACTAAAGTGCCTCTTGATGAAAGTGAAAGAGGAGAGTGAAAAAGCTGGCTTAAAACTCAACACTTGGCAGCAGCCCTAAGATGGCGGAAGAATAGGATGGGGAGACCACTTTCTCCCCCACAAATTCATCAAAAGATCATTTGAATGCTGAGCAACTTCCACAAAACAACTTCTGAACGCTGGCGGAGGACACCAGTCACCCAGAAAGACAGCCCATTCTCTTTGAAAGGAGGTAGGACAAAATATAAAAGACAAAAAGAGAGGAAAAAGAGTTAGGGACAGAGACCCATCCCAGGGACGAATTCTTAGAAAAGTAATAACCTTTCAAAATTGAACCAGGAAGAAATAGAAAATCTTAACAGACCCATCACAAGCATGGAAATAAAAACTGTAATCAAAAATCTTCCAACAAACAAAAGCCCAGGACCAGATGGCTTCACAGGTGAATTATATCAAAAATGTAGAGAATAAGTAACATCTATCCTACTCAAACTCTTCCAGAAAATTGCAGAGGAAGGTAAACTGCCAAACTCATTCTATTAGACCACCATCACCCTAATACCAAAACCAAAGATGCCACAAAAAAAAGAAAACTACAGGCCAATATCACTGATGAACATAGATGCAAAAATCCTTAACAAAATTCTAGCAAACGGAATCCAACAACGTATTTAAAAGATCATACATCATGACCAAGTGGGCTTTATCCCAGGGATGCAAGGATTCTTCAATATTCACAAATCAATCAATGTGATACACCAGATAAACAAATTGAAAGATAAAACCATATGATTATCTCAATAGATGCAAAGAAAGCCTTTGACAAAATTCAACATCCATTTATGATAAAAACCCTCCAGAAAGCAGGCATAGAAGGAACATACCCAACATACTAAAAGCCATATATGATAAACCCACAGCAAACATTATCCTCAATGGTGAAAAATTGAAAGAATTTCCCCTAAAGTCAGGAACAAGACAAGGGTGCCCAGTTTCACCACTACTATTCAACATAGTTTTGGAAGTTTTAGCCACAGCAATCAGAAAAGAAAAAGAAATAAAAGGAATCCAGATTGGAAAAGAAGAAGTTAAACTCTCACTGTTTGCAGATGACATGATCCTCTACATAGAAAACCCTAAAGACACCACCTGAAAATTACTAGAGCTAATCAATGAATATAGTAAAGTTGCAAGATATAAAATTAACACACAGAAATCCCTTGCATTCCTATACACTAACAATGAGAAAAAAGAAAGAGAAATTAAAGAAACAATTCCATTCACCATTGCAATGAAAAGAATAAAATACTTAAGAATAAATCTACCTAAAGAAACAAAAGACCTATATATAGAAAACTATAAAACACTGATGAAAGAAATCAAAGATGACACAAATAGATGGAGAAATATACCATGTTCATGGATTGGAAGAATCAATATAGTGAAAATGAGTATACTATACAAAACAATCTATAGATTCAATGCAATCCCTATCAAGCTACCAATGGTATTTTTCAGAGAAATAGAACAAATAATTTCACAGTTTGTATGGAAATACAAAAAGCCTCGAATAGAAAAAACCATCTTGAGAAAGAAGAATGGAACTGGAGGAATCAACCTATCTGACTTCAGACTATACTACAAAGCTACAGTCATTTAGACAGTAGGGTACTGGCACAAAGACAAAAATATAGATCAGTGGAACAAAATAGAAAGCCAAGAGATAAATCCATGCACCTATGGACACCTTATCTTTGACAAAGGAGGCAAGAATATAACAATGAAGAAAAGACAATCTCTTTAACAAGTGGTGCTGGAAAAATTGGTAAACCATTTGTAAAAGAATGAAAACTAAAGCACTTTCTAACACCATACACAAAAATAAAATCAAAATGGATTAAAGATCTAAATGTAAGACCAGAAACTATAAAACTCCTAAAGGAAAACATAGGCAAAACACTCTCTGACATAAATCATAGCAGGATCCTCTATGACCCACCTCCCAGAGTAATGGAAATAAAAGCAAAAATAAACAAATGGGACCTAATTAAACTTAAAAGCTTTTGCACAACGAAGGAAACTCTAAGCAAGGTGAAGACAGCTTTCAGAATGGGAGAAAATAATAGCAAACGAAGCAACTGACAAATTAATCTCAAAAATATACAAGCAGCTCATGCAGTTCAATTCCAGAAAGGCAAACAACCCAATCAAAAAATGGACCAAAGAACTAAACAGACATTTCTCCAAAGAAGACATACAGATGGCTAACACATGAAAAGATGCTCAACATCACTCATTATCAGAGAAATGCAAATTAAAACCACAATGAAGTACCATCTCATACCAGTCAGAATGACTGCTATCAAAAAGTCTACAAACAATAAATGCTGGAGAGGTTGCGGAGAAAAAGGAACCTTCTTACACTGTTGGTGGGAATGCAAACTAGTACAGCCACTATGGAGAACAGTGTGGAGATTCCTTAAAAAACTGGGAATAGAACTGCCATACACCCAACAATCCCACTGCTAGGTATACACACTGAGGAAACCAGAATTGAAAGAGACACATGTACATCCAATGTTAATCGCAGCACTGTTTACAATAGCTAGGACATGGAAGCAACCTAGATGTCCATCGGCAGACAAGTGGATAAGAAAGCTGTGGTACATATACACAATGGAATATTACTCAGCTATTAAAAAGAATGCATTTGAATCAGTTCTAATGAAGTGGATGAAACTGGAGCCTATTATACAAAGTGAAGTAAATCAGATAGAAAAATACCAATACAGTATATTAATGTATATATATGGAATTTAGAAAGATGATAATGATGACCCTATTTGGTAGACAGCAAAAGAGACATAGTCCAAAAGAACAGACTTTTGGACTCTATGGGAGAATGTGAGGGTGAGATGATTTGAGAGAATAGCATTAAAACATATATATTACCATATGTGAAATAGATCGCCAGTTCAGGTTCGATGCATGAAACAGGGTGCTCAGGGTGGGTGCACTGGGATGAACCTGAGGGATGGGATGGGGAAGCAGGTGGGAGGGGGGTTCAGGATGGGGGACACATGTACACCCATGGCTGATTCATGTCAATGTATGGCAAAAACCACTACATTATTGTAATTAGCCTCCAATTAAAATAAATAAATTAATTAAAAAAACCCTCAACACTCAAAAAACTAAGATCATGGCATCTGATCCCATCAATTCATGGCAAATAGATGGGGAAACAATGGAAATATTGAGAGACTTTATTTTTCGGAGCTCCAAATCACTGCAGATGGTGACTTCAGCCATGAAATTAAAAGACACTTGCTCCTTGTAATGGAGAAGGCAATGGCACCCCACTCCAGTACTCTTGCCTGGAAAAATCCCATGGATGGAGGAGCCTGGTAGGCTGCAGTCCATGGGGTCACGAAGAGTCGGACACGACTGAGTGACTTCACTTTCACTTTCACTTTTCATGTTCATGAATTGGAGAAGGAAATGGCAACCCACTCCAGTGTTCTTGCCTGGAGAATCCCAGGGACAGGGGAGCCTGGTGGGCTGCCGTCTATGGGGTCACACAGAGTCGGATACAACTGAAGTGACTTAGCAGTAGCAGCAGAAGCTCCTTGTAAGAAAAGCCATGACCAACCTAGACAGCATAGTAAAAAGCAGAGACATTGCTTGGCCGACAAAGGTCCATCTACTCAAAGCTATGGTTTTTCCAGTAGTCAGGTATGGATGTAAGAGTTGAACTATAAAGAAAGCTGAGCCCGGAAGAAATGGTGCTTTTGAGCTGTGGTGTTGGAGAAGACTCTTGAGAGTCCCTTGGACTGCAAAGAGATCAAACCAGTCAATCCTAAAGGAATTCATTGGAATATTCATTGCTGAATATTCATTGGAAGCTGAAGCAGAAACTCCAATACTTTGGCCACCTGATGGAAAGAACTGACTCACTGGAAAAGACCCTAATGCTGGGAAAGATTGAAGGCAGGAGGAGAAGGGGACGACAGAGGATGAGATGGTTGGATGGCATCACTGACTCGATGGACGTGAGTTTGAGCAAGCTCCGGGAGTTGGTGAGGGACAGGGAAGCTTTGCATGCTGCAGTCCATGGGGTTGCAGAGTCAGACACGACTGAGTGACTGAACTGAACTGATCCCTTAATTTCATGGGCAGAGACTTCAAAACTTTAGGTCCAGAACAGACATCTGCAAACTCTGTACGTTAGGGAGAGTGGAACAGGCATAACTGCCTCTTGTGTTCTTCATTTCTGAGGGGCCAGTATGCATGCAGCAGCCTGGACCAGCAGCCTGAAGCAGATGAGGGATCAATCTCCTTCCCAGGACTGTGGGATCACTCTCCCAGGGTATAAAAAAAAAAAAAAAAAAAGCTGGAAAAGCCCCCAACTATTCACTTAACTAGGTCCTAGCCCTTGAAAGATCATGCAACTACTTTCTATTGAGTAGCTTTTTCCTTTAAACACGGGATCTCTAAAAGATTATTTATTAATCTCTTCAAAAGAGGATTTTATCAATTCAAATAAGGAAAATAATATTTTTTGAATGTGAAAGCAATACCTGTTGGCTGTAGAAAATTGGGACAAACACAAGAAGGTAAAAAACACAAATAATACCATCAGCCAAATAATCACTCTTAGTATTATGGGTTAGCTCCCTTTACCCCTCTGACCTTATTTTTAAACAGAAAAACAGAATTATTATGTGTGTGTTTGTGTGTGTGTGTCTGTGTGTGTGTGTACTCATGAGTTTGTTGTTTGCTGCTTTTCTCACGTACTATTACCATAAATATTTTTTCACACTAGCATTCTCCTATCACATTATCTTTTTAATTAATGATTTATTTTTGGCTGTGCTATAGATCTTTGTGGCTTTCTCTAGTTTCGACAAACAGGTGCTACTCTTCATTGCGAGGCACAGCCTTCTCGTTACAGCAGCTTCTCGTGTTGTGGAGCACAGGCTGTAGGGCATGCGGGCTTCAGTACTTGCAGCATGCAGGCTCGGGAGTTGTGGTGCATGGGCGTAGTTGCCCCACGGCATGTGGAACCTTCCTGGACCAGGGACTGTATCTGTGTCTCCTGCATTGGCAGGTGGAGTCTTATCTGTTGTACTACCAGGGAAGTCCTACATCATCTTTTAATAACAGGATGCATTGTAATGTCACGTCCCATTGGGTTTGGGGTGTTGTTTTGTATGACACTCATCTTTTACACACGTCTTCAGTTGTTCCCCAGGTAGGGTTCCTTTCCATGTCTGTGCCCTGGACCCTCTGGCTGTCTGGCGAACCTTGGACCTCTTCTCAGAACAATGTTTTTTAATGTGTAAAGTATAATACATGAGAAATATAATTAGCAAACTAATTATATTGAAATACTATCAAGAAACTAAAAAGAAAAAATTTGTGATAAGTGTTTGCTTATACATACACTGAAGAACAATGTTAGAGAGTAGATACAGTATCTTCAATAACAACTATAATTACAAGTACTGATCAACATTATTTCAAGCTGTTTGCAACAAATGTCATATGATATGAAAAGATCTGGGATTTATTTTGGGCCAAGGTGACAGGTACAGCGTGGTTTGTTGCCTACATTCATCAACAAAGGAAATATTATATTTCACTTGGACGTTAGTGAAAACAAAAGTGTACCTTTTTTCTCATCCCAGTTCTTGTTTCCCATCAGAGTCAAAGACATGACTACTGATTTCTACCCATGGAAACTTGGGGATCCAGAGAGCCCAGGTGAAAATTCCCACCTTGGGGGAAAACTCCCAAGAGTGGCTCAGTTCATCTTTTGCCCCAGCAGTTTTTTTTAAGTCTTTACTGAAGTTGTTGCAATATGGTTTCTATGTTTTTATGTTTTGGTTTTCTGGCCATGAGGCATACAGGATCCTAGCTCCCCAGGCAGGGACTGAACCCACACTCCCTGCGCTGGAAGGCAAAGTCTTAACTGGGGAAGTTCCTGGCCTGGCAGGCGGTTTTGAAACTTTTGATATTAATAACAATGGCCTTATGACCCCAGGAACTACTACTTTTGATTTCTTCTTTATGCCAATGGCTTCAGAGTAAAGTCAGTGAGAGTGCCTGTCAGTGATAGAAATTCAGCCAGTGTTAAGGGTTGAATTGTGTCTCCCCCAGACCCCCGACTCCCACCCTCCCCCAAAAGGATAATTGAGGCCCTAATCGCAGTACCTCAGAATGTGACTTGTTTGGAAACACGATGGTTGCAGGTGTGATTGTAATTAAGAAGAGGGCATACTGGAGAAGGGGTGAGCCCTCAGGCAGTATGACTGGTGTCCTCCCTAGAGCACGGCCATGTGAAGACACAGGGACACAGGGAAGTCACACAATGACAGAGACTGGAATTATGCACCAAAGATCACCAAGGATTAACAGCAAACCCCAGGAGGTGGGCTCCCCAGGTAGCTCAGAGGTAAAGAATCTGCCTACCAATGCAGGAGACACAAGAGGCTTGGGTTTGATCCCTGGGTCAGGAAGATCCCCTGGAGAAGGAAATGGCAACCCACTCCAGTATTCTTGCCTGACGAATCCCATGGATGGAGGAGCCTGGCGGGCTGTAGTCCTTAGGATTGCAAAGAGTTGGATATTACTAAGCACACTCATGCGCGTGTGCACATGTGTGCACGCACACACACACACACCAGGAGGTGAGGAAGAGCAAGGAGTGATTCTCTCCCAAGGTTTCAGAGGGTGCATGACCCTGCTAATACCTTAAAAGAGGACTTCTAGCTTCCAGAACTATGAGACAATAAATTTCTGCTGTCTTATCCCACCCGGTTTGTGGTACCCGTGCAGCAGCCTTAGGAAACCAGTACAATGGCTTTCCTGGCCTGGGGTTCTGAAACAATGGGGTTGGGGTGGGCATGGTTCTGTGCCCACGTTGGTGACTGCCACACCATGACCCAAGGTGACTGATGGGGGCCGACTCATTAGAGGGCTGGGCTAGAGCTTCAGCCACAATGTTACCAAGCACACAATGTTACCCTGGGGTCAGGAAGAGACGGTCCCACCCATCAGGGTCAACGGAACCTGCAGAAAATCTACAGAAAGCTTCAGAAGGTTGAGCAGTATTTCCTCTTTATTCTCACACGACGATAAAAGGCCTTTATCAAGAATGACATATTATTGCCCAACGGTCAGGATGCAGGTGGCAGTGAAAAGGATTCTTAGGAAATTTCCCCTATGTCTGTCCGGTGTGTGAAGCACTCTCGTGTGAGGACGGGAAGCTTCTGATCCCCCGGTAATATTCGCCTCTCCTTAGGAAGCTCTCCACTCCTACCCTTCCATGTCCTTTCCTCCAG
This sequence comes from Bison bison bison, assembly GCF_000754665.1. Taxonomy (NCBI): domain Eukaryota; kingdom Metazoa; phylum Chordata; class Mammalia; order Artiodactyla; family Bovidae; genus Bison; species Bison bison. The sequence goes on along the minus strand of NW_011495018.1, from coordinate 14,420,916 downwards.
ACAGTGGCTCTAGATAAATCTTCCCACTGCACCAAACACTTGGCCTCTGAGTACAGCCACATGTCATCAGGGGCCTGGGGTCCTCCATCAAGGCTCGGCTGAGGGTAGGACACTGCGCACCTGAAAGAGAAACCAGCCCCACGCATCGAAGGCAGGTGGTCCAGCGAAGCAGAGGGGCTACTGCAAACATCCTGCCCGCTTTAAAAACAGCAGGCCAGGAAAGAAAGTCCCTTCTTACCTGGAATAGAGAAATCCGGATATTTTGGCAGCAGCCCTTCATGCAACAAAACTTTTGGAGGAGGAGTAGGAGGAGGTGGTGTGGACTTAACTCCATACATTCTAAAGTAAGAACAAAAGTCATAGTTATTCCTTTTACTGATAAAAATAAGTATAATCTATGCAGGTCCCATATGAGCACAGTATATTCATTTCCGATCCTGACAATTTACCTTCAAGGATCATCATCTCCATCTTACAGAACAGAAAACTGAGGCCACAAGAGCCCCACTCCCAGCAGTGTCCTACCATCCTTTCTTCAGCAACCTTGAGCCTCAGGTCGCTGCCAGGACGGGGGTGGGGGGCCCTGTTGGTTTTTACTCCCAGCTTCTCGCTGCAAACCAGCAAAGGCCAGAAGCAGGGTTCCTGGAGCTTGTTGGGTGCAAGTGGAGAGCTGGGGGGCAGGATGTGGCTTCCTACTTGGAAGGTCCTGCAATTATAAACATGGCCGCCTTGCAAAAACAAATCAGACACACAAAAAAATCAGTCCTAGCTTTGGGCTGGGGGCATCTAGAAACCCTGATCGGCTCTTCCCTTGGTTCTGGCTTTCTGCAGTTACCACCCTAGCCAGACTTACTCCTCATATGGTTTCAGGTGTGCTTGTTTGGCCCGCTCCATGAGGTCCAGGAAGTCCCTGTAGCAGTTTCTGGCCATGACGGTGTACCGCGTGGAGCAGCCTAATTCAGTGACCCTGGCTCTTGGCAGGTAGCCTGCCCAGCCGGGGATAGGGGGCTCATGGAGAGGTTTCTTTATATTCTTGCATTCTGTGAAAAAGATGTCATGCTTCCTTGAGGGCTTTGAGAAGCCATCCAGTGGGCGGCACTCCCAAGCCAATCAGCATCCCAACAATCAGCCCTGGGGAGAGCCCTAGGCCCTGAGATGTGATGAGGACAGCTACCACTGGTTGGTTTATTCTGTGTGTCTGCGTTTGGTGGGGATTTACATAGGTTCTCTCTCTCATCTCATTGTCTTATAAACTCTAAGAAGTCGGTGCTATTATCACCAACACTTTCGTGGAGCAGGACATTGAGACCTCAGAGAGGTGAAGAGAATCTTGGCCGAGTCACAGAGCAAGGGAGTGACAGGGCCAGGATTTAGACCCGCGTTTCTCTGATTCCCATTATTGCTCTTAAACGGATCCCACTCTTTTCTCAGACTAACAACAACAACACAAAAGCTTCAGGCATTTGATGCTCCTTGATGATTTAACTAAGGGAATCAAGAGAAGCATGTAGGTCAGGAAAAAGCACATCACACCTAGCTCTGGCCGCCTGGTGGGCTGACCTTCTGCAATTTTACATTTGTGAGATGAAAGATAACTGCCTGCCCTCTGTCTCCTCCAGTTGCTGTAAGAATTGAATTAGACCAGAGAGTCCCAGAACCTCAGAGTTGGAAGGCACCCTAGGGAGTGTCTAGTCCATCCTTCCCTGCCTTAGATGAAGGAACTGTAGCCCAGAGATGGGAAGTCACCTGCCCTACGTCACACAGCAAAGAGTCACAGAGCTGGGCTAAAGCCCAAACTCTTAGGCTGGTGCTTCTTATAAATGGCTGGGAAATTTCCAAAGCATGACAAACATGTGAGTTACCGTGTATTGAAAAGTCCCCAGTTACAGTAAGAATAATAAAGGTAATCAGTCCTTTACTTTTCCTGTTGGGTGTTAGACCTTAAAAACCAGCTAGGATAAATCACTGTTTTGATGATTAACATTATACAGTCATATCATCAGCTGTTTTTTTCCACTATTATTATGGTTGTTATTCAGTGCAAAACCCCTTCCTGCCCAGCTAGCACCTGGAGGAGCTGGGTTCAAACCCCAAGTCTGACCTCAGACAAGGGACACTATGCTCAAGTGGGAATAATAGTATCGACTTCATATGGCTGTCATGGGTGGTTAATGAAATAACGATGCTGGGCACAGAGAAAGCAACTAAAAAGCCATAACTACTGAGACCACAGGGGCTTCCCAGGTGGCGCTAGTGGTAGAGAACCCGCCTGCCAATACAGGAGACATAAGAGATGTGGATTCAATCCCTGGATCAGGAAGATCCCCTGGAGGAGGGCGTGGTGATGCGCTCCAGTATTTTTTGCCTGGAGAATCCCATGGACAGAGGAGCCTGGTGGGCTACAGTCCCTAGGGTCAGAGTCGGACACGACTGAAGCGACTTAGCACACATGCACACTGAGACCACAGCTGCTCTCTGAACCTCCGTGATGACCACCCAGGGAGCTGAGTACCAGAACCCTCTTCTCCAGCTGTCTCCCTCTCCCCCTGGATATGTTTCTTTCTCCTTTTAAGCAACTGAGCCTTTCCACTTTGCATAGACGCCTGGGGATCTGGAACGGTACTCTTGGTGGCCGCTCAGTGATCCAGTCAGGCCCTGCAATGGGGCCCAGGGTGAAGGGGGAGCCAGTGTCCAGAAGCCAGTACCCAGACTTAAGGGATGGTACTGCCGGTAATACTGGTGCAGTGTCCGCAGGACCGTCCCTTCCGAGCGGACAGGTTTCAGTTTTGGGGCAGTGGCCACAGAGCAGTGGAATTCCTCCAGCTGGTCTTTACACCGCCGTGTGTTCTCCTGGAAGATTTTCAGACAGTTGGCCATGTTGTCCTCGCTGGAGGTGCCCTGGCAGCTCAGGTAGGGCACGAAGCCTGCAAGAGTCGAGGAGGGAATCACAACCTTCAGCAAGAGATTCAGATCCTGCCCAAACCCCCAGAATCTCTGCCCAGCCCTGGCCATTTCTTCCTTGGCCGACAACGCTGCATTTCCTCAAAGGCCATGAATACAAGCCATGCTATTATTTCCACTGTGGCTGGGTCCTCCCAAGGCCACAAAAAATGACCTTGGAGTGGGGAGGGAAAGCCCGTTTCCACAAAGGCGATGACAGTAATGTTCTTTGATAGCAAAGCCCCCGATGTCAGCCCGAATGGCAAATGGGGAAAGCATTTAATGGGCCAAAATGATAGTCTGAGGAGTAATTGAAATTATTCATCTTTTTAAAGAGAAAGCTTATTTTCCTTGACACTTTCCAAATGCAATTTGGGATCTTTCTTGCCGGACCATCAGAAAATTGCGGGCTTATTAAAAGCTGAGACCTATTACACAAAAAGGTAAATTCATTATCTGTGAGACCCACCCTGAGCACAATTTTTCAGCATTTCCCACAAAATAACATATAATCATTACAATTAGTATGGGTAAAACACAACTATTTATTTAAACTGGATGCTGAATCCTAAGTACTATAATGTTGTCATAATAAGGCCATTTTTAAAAAGAACAAAGAATGAAAAAAAAACTGGTTAAGGCTTAGCTTTAAATTGCAAATAAATAAATAAATATATAAGTCTCATTATTGAAGCTCAACATTTTTGCTTTTATCCCCAGGTAAGAAAAGCTGGCCTCAGAGTTGAAGGCAGTAACCCTCACCCTCTGCACTGGCAAGAAATCTCCTCTGGAGGACTCGAATTATTAGACTGTTCTTGACAGTGCTGGAAGCCTTCCATCCACTAGCCAGGCTCCCAGTTGGACTTGGGAGATTAAAAGACATGTTGGACAATTAAAAGACAATTAAAAGATACACTAACAACATGGAGGAGACCCTAGACACCCAGGGACCTCATCACAGTGGTTCTTCTTCATCAGGGTCTACTCTGATCTGCATAGATTTTACCTGATTGTGTATATGTATGCACACACACACACACACAGAAATACAAACAACCTTTATTATTATTTTTTTTTACAAACAACCTTTATTGAGTCTTGCTAAAGGCCAAGATATTTCAAATGTATGTCAGCTCCTTTAGTGAAATTGAGAATGTGAAAGATTGTTTCACATAATATTTTGGCCACTTGATGCAAAGATCTAACTCATTTGAAAAGACCCTGATGCTGGGAAAGATTGAAGGCAGGAGGAGTAGGGGATGACAGAGGATGAGATGGTTAGATGGCATCATCGACTCAATGGACGTGAGTTTGGGTAAACTCCGGGAGTTGGTGATGGACAGGGAGGCTTGGCGTGCTGTGGTTCATGGGGTTTCAAAGAATCGGACACGACTGAGCGACTGAACTGAACTGAACTTTTTATAAGGAAAGCTATGACAAACGTAGACAGCATATTAAAAAGCAGAGACATCACTTTGCCGACAAAGGTCTGTATAGTCAAAGCTATGGTTTTCCCAGTAGTCACATATGGATGTGAGAGCTGGATTGTAAAGAAGACTGAGTGCCGAAGAATTGATGCTTTTGAGCTAAGGTGCTGGAGAAAACTATTGAGAGTCCCTTGGACTGCAAGGAGATCAAACCAGTCAATCTTAAAGGAAATCAACCCTGAATTTTGAAGGACTGATGCTGAAACTCCAATAATTTGACCACCTGATTCGAAGAGCCAACTCATTAGAAAAGATCCTGATGCTGGGAAAGAATGAAGGCAAAAGGATAAGGGGGTGACACAGGATGAGATAGTTGGATGGCATCTCCCACTCAATGGACATGAATTTGAGCCAGCTCCGGGAGATGGTGAAGGACAGGGAAGCCTAGCGTGCTGCAGTCCATGGGGTCGCAAAGAGTTGGACACCACTTAGTGGCTGAACAACAACAAAGCTCCTTCAATCTTCACAATAGTCTTATGAGGAACCTATCCCTACCCCATATAGTGGGCTGAATCAATAGATCTACCCAAGTCCTAACCCCTGAAACCTATGAAGGTGAACCTATCAGGAAATAGAGTCTTTGCAGGTGTAATTAAGGTTTCAGAAATGAGATCATCTTAGATTGAGGATGGACTCCCAAATCCAATGGCTAGCTTCCTTCTAAAAGAAAGGAGAGGGTGATCTGAGAAACAAAGACACAGAGACACTGAGCCGATGGCCACAGGAAAAGTCACGAGAAGATGGGGGCAGAGACTGGAGTGATGCTGCCATAAGACAAGGAACACCAGGGCCCATCAAAGAGTGTGGTCCTGCCCATACCTCATTTCAGACTCCTGGCCTCCAGAACTGTAAAAGAATAAATATCTGCTGTTTTATACAACAGCCCTAGAAAACTAAAACAACCATTTTATAGAAATTTCTCCTTACCATACAGAGGTAAGTAACCTACTTACAATCACACAGATAATGGCCAGGAAGAGATTGGAATCCCAGTTTATTAAAATCCAAAGCTTATTCTCTTAACCAACCAGTAGGACCAAGGTGAGCGTGGGCAACCTTGGAATACTCTCCATGAATCTCATCTCCTGAGAATACCTGTATGTGAGAGCAGAGGGCTTCTGGGGAGCACTAGGCTCGACACCCACCGTGATGTGATTTAGTAAATTTTCAGTAGCCCAGAAGGCTGAGAAGGAGAAGCCTTCGGATAGAGTGACTAGTTCTGCTGACTTGCCAAGGGCTGAGGGGTTTCCTGGGATGCAGGACTTTCAGGGCTAAAACTGTGACCGTTCCCAACAAACCAGAGTAATTGGCCACCTCCCTCTAGGGGACACAGGAAGAAATGGGACCATAAGGACAGCCCTAGTGTTTGAGAATAGCACAACTTGGAAAGAAGAGCAGAGCCTCAGTTTACTCATCTGTGTCTACCCGGGTCCAATGCATGTAAGAGACATGAGATAAGTGCTTCCTGGATACCAGACCATGTCCTGGGAGATTTGAAAGTGAAAGTGAAAGTTGCTCAGTCATGTCCAACTCTTCGCGACCCCATGGAACAGTCCATGGAATTCTCCCTAGATTATATTTCTCCACTTATCAGAACACAGTGATCTGCCATCTTCAACAATGGAGCACTTTCAACAGGTCTCTTAAACGCTAAAGTGCCTTACTGGCCCATTAAACTGGTCAGACATGGATAACGGGGCAAGGAAGAGACAGAAATGGTCCCCCTGCTGGGCCCGTCACCACTTACCACTGTAGCCTGGTGTGATCGGCATCTGTCTCATGAAGGTCTTGGAAGACTCCATGATTTTGCTCTGTTAATGAAGGGAAGAGGGAATGAAATCATCTCATCGGAAGTCCCTTCCTAGAGAACTCACTGCACATGTGCCAGAGTCCTTGGGAGTAAGACTAACCTTGCCAGGGAATTGGGACAGAGAGAAAGCACTGGCATTAGCCAAGGATGCCACTAAACATTCAATGCGCAGGATATAATGAAGAATTAGAGTAAGCTGTGGCTGGAGTAAGCTGTGGCTGATCGCTCTTGCCATCAGAAGTCTCTAAAGTTGGCATGGAGTCCAAGCTGCGGTTGCGGAGGGCAGCAGGTGGGGTACCACACAGCATCAGTTTACATGGATGCTGTCTCCAGGGCCAGACCCCTTCCTCCTTCCGGGATGGCCTGTGCTTGCCTTAATACAGGCCAGGTCCTGCATCTGGCATCTACCCTGCCCAGCCAGTTAATCTCAGAAATGATGCCTTCGTGGCCAGGACAAATGGCCTCAGGGGTAGAGGAGAGGGTCTCCATCAGGGTATACTCAGTAGTGATGGGAATTTTAATAGTTCAGACATTCACTTGCCACCACACAGCTGAAGACAGGACTGCATTCCTGCCATTTCCTTCTCCAGGGATCTTCCCCAGCCAGGGATCGAACCCTGGTCTCCAGCACTGCAGGCAGATTCTGTACCATTTGAGCCACTAAGGGAAGCCTTGTTAAATCCTCACCGCTGCCCTAAGGGTTAATTTCTATTTCAGTCCCGGTTTTACAGATGGTAAAAGCACAAAGAGGTTAAGAAACTTGTTTGAAGATTTCTGAGTCCAAGGAGGTCAGACGGTCTAAACTCTGGGCGCAGGATTGGTGGTGGTGGTGGTGGTTTAATTGCTTGCGGACTATAGCCTGCCAGGCTCCTCTGTCCATGGGATTTCCTAGGCAAGAATACTGGAGTGGGTTGCCATTTCCGTCTCCAGGGGATCTTCCCGACCCAGGCATCCAACTCACGTTTCCAGCGTGGTAGGCAGATTCTTCACCGCCGAGCCACCTGAGAAGCCCGGTGGGGACAGGAGTGCGTGCGCGTGGTTGGGGATACGGCGGCGATCTGCGCAGGTGGGTGATGGGCTGCTCACCACTACTGGAGGCCTGCCTGGAGGAGGCAGAAGGGAAGAGGCTAGGGAGGAGCTACGCTGGGGGTGGGGCCGGAAAACCAATCAGAAATCGCGGACACCCCGCTTCCCCACCCTTGCCCCACTCCAGGGTCCTCACCTGGGCCGGCCTGGATCACAGCCCCACGGGGCCTCCTACCCACTCCTGGCCTCCACCGGAGCACCCGGCCTCCCGGCCTTTGTGCGCTCACCCCAATCGCGGGACTAAGGGAGGAGAAAGGGGGCGGAGTCGCACCCCCAGCCTGCCCCTCCCCCTTCCTCAGCTTTCTACCTCTCGACTGGAAGCCCCGCCTGGAATCAGAGGAGACTCGCTCAGCGTCCGCTCTTGGGGTAAAATCCAGGGATTTTCCCAGCAAGGATTTTGCCTCCGAAGCTGTTCTCTGTTCAGGGTACATGGTCTCCCGCAGGTGAAGCCTCTCTGGGTGTGGAAATTGGGCCGCGGAGTGCAGTAAGGAATCCGTCTCAAAGCCAGCTTTTCTTATGTGGACACTGGGGAGCCTGGGCTTGGGGGAGAGGATTGGTGGGAACAGGCCTTGGCAGGGGTAGGGGGAGAAGCCTGGGAGGGAAGCCAAGGCTCTGTCCAGGCGGCTTCCCTTGGGCTTCTTACACCCCTGCACCCGCAGCCTGGTGTCCCTTACTAGGAGAATCTCCAGGCGGACCAGGACAGGTAAGCGTGAGAAGGGGACCAAACACCCAATGAAGGATGCTGGGCAGGCAGTACCATACTCCTTCTGACCAGCCTCATTTTATGGGAGCTGAACTTTCACACTGGATTGAAACCAAGATGCCCACTGTGTGACCCAGACCAGGGACTGCATGGCCTGAACAGACTGCCAGTTCCAGCTTTCCCTCTACAGATGAGGAAACCATCCAGACAGCCTGATGGCCCTCCTTTCACAATACATGTTTCACTCCACCTCCCAGACCTCCCCGCCTCTCCTCAGGGCCACTGAACTTCAGATGAAACCTCAGTGGAGCTACCCCCTTAGGAAGAACCTATACCGTGATGCTGGGAAAGACTGAAGGCAGGAGAAGGGGATGACAGAGGATGAGATGGTTGGATGGCATCACCGACTCCATGGACATGAGTTTGAGTCAGCTCCAGGAGATGGTGAAGGACAGGGAAGCCTGGCGTGCTGCAGTCCATAGGGTCACAAAGAGCGGGACACAACTTAGTGGCTGAACAACAACAACGGGATCCTAGGGCTCACCTCTGGCTATCCAGAAGTTTTAGAGCCATCTCTGGATGGAGGTTGACCCAGACTTAGAGTCTGGAATAAACACAAAACCCTAGATTCAGCAGCCAGCTAGGTGTGCCTGCTGGGACACCAGAGGACAAGCCAAGTCATCCATCCTTGGCCTTTTGCTTTTCTTTTTACATGACTTTCCTTTAGGTGCAGTGGAGTTGCCAGTGGGCACTGTGGTTTTTCTGCCTTCTTTCTGGTGGGGCTGCTTTCTTTGGCTTCAAGAGAAAGGGGGCTAATGGATGTTGAAGGTTTGGTTCCCAGTAAACAGAGGAGCCAGTCTTATGGTGTGTATGCTTAGTCGCTCAGTTGTATCCAACTCTGAGCGACCCCATGGACTGTAGCCCACTATCTATGGGATCCCTAACTTGTCAGTCATTCAACATTTATTAATGCCTGCTGTGTACAAAGGAAATCCTTTGACAGTTCTTCTTCTAAGAAACTTGAACCTCAGATAATACGTCAGAAGCAACTGACTAATGCGTCAAGATAATAGACCTCTCTGCCCACGGAATTTTCCAGGCAAGAATACTGGAGTGTGTTGCCATTTCTTCCTCTAGGGGATCTTCCCAACCCAGGAATCGAATCCATGTCTCCTGTGTCTCCTGCTTTGCAGGCAGATTCTCGACCTACTGAGCCATCAGGGAAGCCCGTCTTACTGGAGTGAAAGTTAATAAAGCTTGTAACACCTAAGAAAGGACATGAAAATCAACTTCCACCTGAGATGGGGTAAAGGGGAAGGTCAGTAAGTAGCTATAATTCCATTTACAAATTTAATGAAAAAAAACAAAAACAAAAAGTCCAGGCCACATGAGATCCAGAGTTTTGCTTTATTAGACATCTGTGAAGAAGAGTCTGCAGATACAATCAAATTGTGAACTGTTGCAAAGTTCTGTGAAGTTTTAATTTATCCTTTAGTGAACAGACCCCAATGGCTGATATTTTAGAATATAGTTCCATATTCCAAGCAGATGAGAGATGTGATGTTATGGCCAACAACTTTTATACTAGTCATCCACTTAAGCCGTTTCCCAGCATAAATATGCAGTTTAATCACAGCTATTTCATCTCTACAATGTGTGATTCGATCTTCAACTAATAATGCATTTTGACTCCTGTTTATATTGGTGCATGCGATTCTTTGCCACTCTGGCAATTAACCAGACCTGGACTCTAAAAGCTAAACTTGATCTAAATAACATTCTAGGGGTAGGGCAGGCTCTGTAACATGGACTCGTCTTAGCCATCAGGCTGCAAAAGCACTTGTATGTCTCTTTTTTCCTACGTGTCTGTCTGTAACTTGTCTGTCATTCAACATTTATTAATGCCTGCTGTGTACAAAGGAAATCCTTTGACAGGTCTTCTTCTAAGACACTTGAACCTCAGATAATATGCCAGGGACAACTGAGTGATGGGTCAAGACAACAGGCCTTTTAGAAACTTTCTAAGATGAGAAAACGTGCCCAAATGTACCCATCCAGTGCTCTTACTCTAGAATATTTGGTGGGGGAGGGCGTGGAGAAGGGAGAGATGGATCTGAGGATTCTAAGTGTGATTATTAGGACTGCATCTCTGAGGCCAGAAGAAAACCCAGTAAAATCATCACCCTCTCTCCATTATCTTTTTGCCAACATTGCAAATTTCAACCATTTCTTTGAAGAGAAATAGTGGACAAGGAGACATCCTTAACACAAGGTGGGAAAGGCCTTGCATTAGCCACAAAAAGGACTTGACTCTATTAGTCACACTTAATCCAGTAGGAAGGCTGAATTTGTGTACTACCTGATTCCTTCCTTTGATTCTAGTGTCCTGAAAATATCACCATTTTGCCCTCAGAGTGATTGCATTGCCCCAAAACGAGAGGTTGACAACCCTGCAGGACACATTTTTTGGAGGTTTCTCTACACAGTCATGTGGCTTACAGAGCCAGACAGTTCAGCTCTCAAAGACAGGACAGGAGAATCAATACATTATTATGCTTCTTTAAATATAAACTGTGAACCTTTGGGAAGGATGTGCATGTGTAGAAAGCTCTGATGAAGCTGTCGATGCATCTGGTCTATTTCTTAGAGGACTCTGACCCTAGGCACCTCTGTCTATTGTTGAGTCTACACACACAGTCCATAGCTTAGCATCAGTACAAATTAAGCATGGTCAAGAAATGAAGCCATGGAAAATTAAAGGCAGCAATGTCATCAACAAAATTCAATGAGCATTTTCCCTTTTTTCTTTTTTAACAAGAAAAGCACATTGTAGAAATCAAGATTCTGTACAATTTTCTAATATTATATGTACATAAAATTATATTATAACTCAATTGAAAAGTCTTGTTTGTAGAGTATGGCTGGCAACACCAAAGAATGACCCATAACATTAAGCTTTTGAAGCAGAGCAGGCAGCAAGAGGACCCTAGTGCACACACCTTCGTGCCTGGATGCAAAACCCGGCTCCTAAGGATGTGTCTAGCATTCTCCAGTTCTCTGGTGTGTTCGTGTTTCACATTCTAGTAGGGAATTCTGCAGCAAGCGATGTGAAAAAGGAGACACGTTAAAATGAAATTGGAAATGCTGTTTAAAATCTGCATATGATAATGGGCTGTGATCATGGGTTTGTGAATCCAACTCACATTCAAAGTTAGTGGCTCAACCATCTTCCCCTCTTTTATTATGCATGCCTCCAGTGATTTAAAACCGACTGAACTCCAGCAGGTGGAAAAGACAGCTTTGACAGATCAGACGGGCTGTGAGTCAGGTTCTGGATTCTTTTCCTGCAGTTGGCTCCTGAAAGTGGAAGGCTGGCTTTGCAAGTGGGGAAGGATGGGGAGCAGGCACACACACTAGTTGGCTCATCTGCCCCATTCTTCAGCTGCCTTTCTTCCAATCTCTTTCCTCCCAGCTCCTGCCATCCCCAAGCCAGGTGGAGCTCCAGCCCCACTCCCCAGAGGGCAAGGGGTGGGCTCCTGGCCCTTCACTTGTAGATCCTCCCCCTCAAGGAACCTAACCAGAGGCTGCAGTCCGTGCCCCAGCTTTCAAAAAACCTAAAGTTGGGAGTTTTCAGATTCCAATTCAGCCACAGTCCCCTGCGGCATTTACTAAACATTGCAGATTTGGGTTCCCTCTCCAAGACTCGAGTTCATAAAAGGGAGAGGATCCAGGAACCTGTTTTTAAGAAGTCCCCAGGCAGTTCTTGCAGGGGAGATCCACAGATCTGCTTTGAACAAAAACAAAAACCAGCTTCATTCGTTCAGTATCGATCTCTGAATGCCTGTAGGTAGAATCTTCAGTTCAAGTTTAGAAACGGAAGATTTTAATGAAATATTTTGTAGAACAGATTCTCTGCCTGTGTATCACTAATGTAGTCTTCCCCAAATGTGGAATTAAATGGCCAAAAACTCTTAGGGAGATGAGGGCGAGCCGGGAGGAGGGAGGGAGTTGAAAATATGTGTGCTCATTGAGGAAAGGGGCTGTTTCAAAGCCTGTTCCCGTGTTCGCGCCCAGGCTTGGTGATGTGAACAAGGCAACTTGCGACTTCATTTTCTCACACAGAATCCTACTGAGGTTAACTTGAATTACTTATGAATTCAGAATTCAGGATTTGGCCTTTGGGGAGTTCTTTCCCAGCATATAAATAACCTGGGATATGTCAGTAGCTCGATATCCATTTCCCTCGAAGCAAATTTTCACCTGCTGAAAAGCTGAGGCGTCAGTGCTCCCACTCACAAATCCTCGTGGATTAGCTGAAGCTGCAGTTATTCTTCACTGAGCCTATTTGGAAGTCAAATTATGAGAACCTAAAATAGTGCCCAGTGTAGGCAGGCTTCTCCCACCGGCTTAAAAAACCCTCCAAGCTCCCACTGAGTCACCACTTTCAATCACATGATGATGAAAAGGAATTAACTGCAGATGGGTGGTATTTTATATGGACTGCCATCCAAAATACGTAAAAAGGAAAGTCTCAGAGAGATGAAGAGTCTTCTCTTGGCTCAAAGATCTTATTTCAAATCTGGAAAGGTTGTGATAGGGCATCCTAAGTTCTACGGAAGGGAGATCTCTTCAACCCCAGCCTAATCACTGCTGCAGAAATGTACTGATTCCCTTGTCAGGTGGGTGTTTCACCACTTTTTACCTGTGAACACTAGCTGCTCTTCTAGGATGCTCAAATTTCGTATTCCCCAACCTCCATCTTCACTGCCGACAGTTTTTCTGACTCCAGTGTGCCCTCAGAAACATCCCCTAATTATGTCTAGCCCTGGCTGTTCTCATCTTCCCCGCTGGAATTCAGATGGGTGATGGCAAGGGTCAAGGGCAGGGAAAGAACAGTCAGGGTTGAGGTCAGCAGATGCGGGTGAGCCAAGTCCACGGAGGGGACCGGTGGCGGGGAGGGCTGGTTAGTAATTTAAGAAGTCGATCCCAACCTTGACACTCTTGGAAGTGGCTATATCAATGGCCGTGGCCTTGATCTCGGTGTCCCCGAACTGCATGAGGGTCTGGATCTCCCTGCGGGCTGGCACGTTGGTACTGCTGGCCCCGGTGAGATCCAGGCGCAGCGTGCCGCACTTCTTCACCCCGGGGTCGGTGATGAAGCTCACGTCGTCCAGCTCGGAGCTGTAGATGTTGATGACGATGACCAGCTGGGAGGGCTTGGCCGGGGTGTAGCTGCGCTTGACCAGCTCGCCCAGGGCCACGGACTGGTCGGCGGAGATGAACTTGTCGAAGACGTCGGTGCACCAGCGGGTGCCGTCCTTCACCAGCAGCTTCTCGGGCGGGTGCTTGCCCTCCACGTAGCGGTTCAGCACGCCCACCCCGTACGTGAGTGGGGACCGGCGCACCTTGATGACCGCGGGGTCCAGGCCGAAGAGGACGGCGCCCTTGAGGATGGTGAGGCCCACGTCCTGGGGGATGATGACGCGGCACTTGTCGCCGAAGGCAGCCTGCACCGCCTGCTGCAGGAGGGGCGCCTCGGCGAAGCCGCCCACCAGGAAGAGGAACTTGACTGTGGACACCTCCGGCTTCTGAAACAGGTCCCCTGAAAGGGAAGAGGAGGGGACAAGCAACCTGTCACCAAGAGCCAAGGGGGACTGGGTGGCCTGAGAAGGCGGGGAATGGACCAACTGGAGGACACTCTTGGTCTGAACTCAAACAGAATACTTTTGTAGAGCTAGTCCTTTAAGGAAAGGAGGTTTGATGGGCTTCCCTGGTGGTCCAGTGGTTAAGAATCCGCCTCACAATGCAGTGGACACCAGTTCGATCCCTGGTCCAGGAAGATTCCACCTGTCGCAGGGCAACTAAGCCCGTGTGCCACAGCTAGGAAGTACACTCTGGAGCTTGTGCTCGGCAACAAGAGAAGCCACTGCAATGAGAAGCCTGCGTGCGCCCCGCAGCTGGAGGGCAGCCCCACCCGCTGTGACCAGAGAAGGGCCTCAGGCAGCAACAAAGACCCAGTACAGCCAAAAGTAAATATATGTCTATATTACTTTTAAAGAAAGGAGGTCTGTACGTCAGTATGCTCAGGAATAAAAACTCAAGCTACTGCTAAGTAGAAACTCATTTTCACAGCTAGATGGTGATCAGTTTAAGCAGTTCTTTGTTAGGTGTAAATGAATACCCCTCACCCTCTCCAAACCTGTGGTTCTCTTGAGTCAAGGCAGGCTGTCAGAAATATTATTCTTTGGTTTTCATCAAATTCCCACCCCACCCCTGGGGGTTCTGATTGGCCAGGTACAGAGTGGGAGGTGGAGGCCCTGGATGCTGGAAGAGGCCCTGGATACTGGAAGAGGCCTTGGTGAGTCTACTGTGTCCCCAGGTGAGGGCTCTGGTGTGTGTTTGGTGACGGGGGTGGGGATAGACCTTTGGTTTACATAACCGTTCCTCCATCCCAGCAGAGGTTATGGTTTCTAATCTATTCTGATAAAGCAAGGACCATCCCTTCACTAAGGCCAGTCACTCGATGATATACTGCTTTAGACGTCCCAGCTCTCTGACCTTTGAAGCCAGACAGAAAGCCCAGATGAGAAGGGGCTCTCAGCCACCCTCGTACATGCCCAGGCCCTGCCCACTCCTGCTGGGACCCTGACCTGTGGCGCCAAACCCTGGACCCCCTGCCATCCCAATTTCACATATACTGGTGGGTGATGCTGGAAACCCCAGTCCCCATTCTTGGCTCTGCCCCACCAAGTGGCCAAGCCCTGGCTGATCACTTACGGAGATGCTCAATGATGCTGTCGATGGTTGGCTTAAAAAGGGCATTCATGGCATCTGGACTCATCCTCAGCATCCCCTGCGAGGACCACTTGACAAAATCCACACTGTGGGGCGGGCAGAGAGAGAGTGAGAGTGTAGAAAGGATACCCAAGTCACAGGCCTTGGCAGAACAGCTGTCACATCTGAGGGGGGGAAGGGGGTCTGAAAGTCCAAAGATCCCTTAGTAATACCCTAAACCACCAGGATCTAGACCCTTAGGAGCTTAAAAGCTAAGGCACAACCTCTTCCGTTTCTCTTTACTTTGGGCTCTGGCCAACCCTCTCCTGATACAGTGAAACCCAAAATCTAATGCAAAAGACAGAGTGATAATTCATTCAACAAATATTTACTGAGCACCTACTCAGTGCTCAGTAACCCACAACAGAACCCACAACAGGTTCTGTTGTGGACTCTGGGGACAAAGCAGGAGCCAAACTTCCCTGCTTTCGTAAAGCTCATCTTTTTAGTGCATAATCATAGCTAACACATAGATAGCACTTTCCAGGTCCCAGGCATTGTGCTAAGCGTATATGAATTCATTTCACCCTCACAGCAACCCTTTGAAGTAAGTGGAATTATCATGCCCATGTTCCAGATGAAAAAACTAAGGACCAGAAAAGTTGAATCACTTTCCCAAGGTCACACAGCAAGCGTGTAGGACTGGAACTCAGAGTTCACACCCTCTTCCTCCCTCCCATCAACATCTTCTACCCCCTAGACTGTCCTGAGCCAAACGTGAGCCTGACTCACTTGCTCTTCCTCAAGGCGTGCTCCACGCTGTGTCCCCGGAACTTCTTGTAGTAGTCAATGAAGGAGAAGGGCAGGGTGATGTTCAGTGGGTTAGTTCGGTCTGGGGCAGCCGCCCTTTTTCGAGACTCAAATGCAATCATTAAGTCAACCCAGGCCGCAGGACGCTTAATTTTAAATTGCTCAATAAAATCCTCTCCGAATATCTTACACAGAAGCTTTTCGAATTCATAGTCTACTCCTAAAGATCCATAGGGTCCACCTAGGTCAAGAACAAAATGGGAGAGCACTCTGTTAAAAATAGAAACAGAATCCGAAGTCTGAGTAGCAGCCTACCCTGGGTTTTGCCAAAGACAGTAGCCCAAATGTGGGCCCACTTAGCCAGCAGACCGCAGCTGTGTGTTTTTACTTACTCTTTAAAACCCTTAGGTTCTTCTTATTCCACATGGGAAAACTTTGCTATAAAAATCACTCGTCAACCATTGGTTTAAAATTATTTACATTTTAAATAAAATCAATGCATTTAGCTAATTGGGAACATCGTGGTATTCCTGCCCAAGAAATCTAAGGACTGAGTCTGTGAAGCCAGCAGACCTCACCAAGTCCTTGTGATCTACTAATTACTCATCCTTTCCATCCCCACTAAAAGGACAAGCACGTTCTTTGGTTTAGGTGGTCTCATCCTGGGATCTCCATGGAAAACTTAGCCACAGCACCAAATCACAGGTGACGATCATGGCCAGGATCTGAAACAGGCTCACTTTAGGCCCGGACCCAAGTTATGGCAGTTTGTGTTTAAAGGCCATTTAATGGCATTTTGCTCTCTGGTCTCACACATCCATACTGCTCATAATCTCACGTGCTGATGGCACTGAAAGAGTGAGATGCTGAGAGAAATCAGAAATGAGTAAAACAGCTCAGGTATGAGAAAATTAGCCATTTCCCTCATTTTCTCAGGCTTACCTGTTGCTTTGTACAGTTCTTTAAGATGTCCCTCTGGTAACCGTATCTGATGGACTGTCAGGTCCACGGTGCCGCCGCCACTGTCCACCACCACATACTTGTCACCTGGTACAAAACAGCCATCCTTTATACAGACCACTTGTCCACTGTGTCCTGGAACAATCTGGCAGGTGATGACGGGGTACCCAGCTAAGCTCCATCAACACCCATTAGTACAATGGTTTTGCTAATTAGGAGCACAGCAAGTTATTCATGACTAAAGAGAATGAGATAATGTCTGCCCAGAAATGCCAGTTAGCATGGACTGTGAACACAGACGAATGAATCTTTAAGACTAAAGCATTCATGTCACACGACACCGCAAACCTGGCATGTACAAATTGACAACTTCCTGCCAAGGTAACAGCACCATCGAATGACCTGCTGTTTATAACACAAGGCTTACCCTGGAACTGGTGAGTTCCAGCTCCTATTTTTGTTCTGAAGAGCCTATATGGTTTTAGAACATGCAAAATTACAGCTCCAAAAAGAGCTCTCCCTGGGCAAGCAGGTCTGTAAAACCGATTTGGAACATTTTCCAAAAGTGTAAAAAGAACAAATAGGAATGCATTTTTGCCAACACACACACACACACACACACACACACACACACACACCCCAGCAGGGGCAAAGGACATTCAAGGACACTACCTTCCTCCAGCTCAGACCAGATTTCTCCTATGACATTCTCCACCAGAAAGGTCCGACTCTGCCGATTACGTCGTATGTGTTCCTTAGCTAGTGGCCAACAGAAAGAAAATAACAACGGGTGAGAAAGCATGAAAGAGCCGCAGTCCCTTTAGTCAGTGGAGGTGAGAGAGCATGGGAGGTTTGGGAACAGAACATTTGGTGATCTTGATCAGAATGATTACATAAATACAACATGGGGAATGACAAAGCCAGCTCTTCCACAGCAAGGAGCTATTTCCACCGGCCTCCATCTATTCATCTGCCTGGAGCTAGCCAGTGCCCTGCTGAAAAGCTCACTGTGGTGAGATTCCCTTCCTCCAGGAACCGTTTCAGGGGAATGGAAATAAAATAGGTCAGTTTCCTGGCTCTGCTGCCCTAGGGAGGAAGCTGTCTGCCAAATGGCCTGCAGTGCGCTTGGTTAAATAATTTCACATCAAGGAACTTGGTCTGATACATGGAATGCGGGGTATGTTTTCCTATCTGGGTCTGGGATAAACCGGCCTGGAGCCCTTTCCAGACTCAGTTGAAGTCGATATGCTCTTCCGCCACAAGGTGGCGCGGCTGAACCTAGCGAAGCCGGCGCCGCCTTTTTCCCCCGCACAATGCGGGACAACCTAGGGGTGGCTGGGGTACTCAGTGGCTGTGATGCCTTGCATGGGTATTTAATCTCCCGCTGGCTCCCGACAGCCCCTTGAGACGGACAGGGCCCAAATCATCGTCCTGTGCTCAGATGAGGAAACCAGGTCAGGGAGGTCAAGGGACTTGGCGTTCCCACAACTCTGTCTTGCAGCCTGAAATGAACCCTCAGACGGTGGACCCCCTGCCTTTGAGACTTAACAATTTAGAGTGAAGTCTGAAAACGCTGAATAGGAATGTTAAGAGGAGGGAAAGATGCTGTGAGAGGGAGCCTGGGAAGCACCAGAGCACAGGCACGATGGGAATTGGGGCAAATCACTTAACCTTTCTCGGCTTCAGTTCCCTCATCCATAAAATGGGATGATACTACCTGGCCCAAGCTCCACGCAGGCTGAGCAGGGACTGGCCCTCTGATTTGTTGTCAGCACCCACTGTGACACCAGGCACACAGTAGGTGATGAGGAAGGCAAAGCACCAAGTATGAGACAGTGAACTCAACAAATGACCCCCACCATGAACAGTTCAGAGCAATCCTGGTTTTAAAGACAAAGGCTCTAATCCACCACTCTGCGCCCCACCAAATCTTTAGTCCCTCAGCCCTACAAATCCATCTGCTGTTTGTTATCCAATAAAGGACCCTTGACCCTCCAGCTTCCTTCAGCAAGGAGCACAGTGTTCACAAGGCTGCATCTCCTCTGGGGATTAGAATGACAAACATCAACATCGGGCCAGCCTTAAGCTCCTCAGGCCGTCCCTGATTAAAGAGCTCCGGCAGGCCTGGGGTGGTGGGGGGTCCCAGGACTCAGGGCTTCTCTCCTATGCCCAGCTCCAGATGAACTTACATTGAACACTTTGCAGTGGGGACTGACTTTCCAAAACAGCCTAGGTGGCCAAGAAAATGGCATGTGTAAAAAACGGCTAAGTGAGGCTAATAAAACATGTTTTGAGCACTCAGAAAATCCTGTTTTTCAGGCAAATATGCCCAAGATTGTGAAAAATGTAGCCTTTACTAATATTGTTAAGTCCTTTTGGAGTCGAATAATACCAACAGTAAACCCTGCAGTGCTGGAGACAGAGTCTATCAGGGAGGGGCATCAGAGGGCAGAGAATGGCCCGAGGTGGGGGGGCTCAGGCTACTGATGCCATCCTGGGTACCCCCTGATTAAGCACTCTGCCAGGCCTTCCCACACAGCACTCTGTCCTTCTGGGAGGGAGGTTCTCAGCAAAAAGCAAGGTTAAGATGGAACCCCTGCCTCACTGACCCTCTGAGGGTTGGTAGCCAACAACATGAGGATTTCAAAAACCAAAGACACTGCTCTGAGCACAGAAAACAACAGCAAATTCCACAAGGCACAGGGCACAGACATGGAGCAGTGTGGGCATGATAGGATACATTAAAGGAAAGAGAGACAAAAACTCCTGAGCTCCTGGGAAAGGCAGGCATTCTAACGGGTCCTCCTATGTGACTGTTGTGCTTAAGAAGTCTCAAGGAGAGCTGTGCTCAATCAGCTAATTCTGGCATGAGCGGCTGTCTATGAACAATTGAGTAAGGATCAGTATATGAAATAGCCCAGTCAGACATTCCTCTTTTTTCCAATTAAAACAATGATCCTGAATATTTAAAATGTGAATGCATTGGGTTTAGTCAGCAGTGAGGCTAGCCTTGTGAGAAAAAGGCAACTCGAGCCCCGAGACTTGGAGGGAAGCCTGTTTCCGTTCGCTCTGGGTGAATCAGATCCAGGCGGCGAACACATGGCCCTGGCAGGCTGAGGGGGCAGCAGCCTGGTGACAAGTGAACTTCCTGCCACTGTCTCATCGCTCAGGTTCACAGACTCCTCCATCCTAGGTTAAAAATGAAAAGCATGGCCGCTGGGGCAGAGTCACCTTGTAAAGAGGAAGAGAGCCCTGTCTGGACAGGAATGTGTGCCCGCCAAGGGTGAGCCTGGGGCCCAGTGTCCCAGGCAGTGCAGAAACAGCCTTCAAGCTGAGGATCAAGGAAAGCTCAGGACTAACTGGTGACAGTTCTCACTCATGTCATCCCTGTCCTCCTCCAGGACCTGGGCCTTCCAAGGCAGGATGGAAGTGGGCTGCAGTGATGGCGG
>NW_011495018.1:14399927-14400797 GCF_000754665.1 Bison bison bison | reverse complement strand
GGAGGCGGGGGTTGCCCTTGAAGTCCTCACTTGGGCAGAGAGCTCAGAGCTGGGGTGCACAGTGCCATCCCCCACAGCTCCTTAGCATCCGTGTTCACCCACGTGGCTCTAACTGCCCAGGGTATCTGCAGACACCATGGCCCTGGACAGATCTAAAGAGCCCTACATTCCAGGGAAACAGTTCTGAGGAGCAAGCTTGTGAGCAACTTGCATATAGGTCAATATCAGGTTTTTCCACAAATTGTCACAGAATTTTTGGCCAACCCAATATTGGAGAGAAAAAAGGCCCTTAAAATGCCCAACCTGGGTTTCCCTGGGCAGTGCTCCTTCCCACAGTTAAATGAGCGTCAACCCCTCAGGGAAAGTCCGCCCTTTTCACCTCTAGGCTCAACTCTCGCCAGGTTTATAGTTAAGATTCACAATGAGCACATCACATACAAAGTGGCCCCAGTGAATGAGTCAGCAATAAATCAACAGTCTTAATGGAGGCATTAATAACAGGCCAGTGGAATTAGATTAAGAATCAGTTAATAGGAAAGACTTAAAAGCCGAGTAAAATGCATGGCCAAGAGCCACTCTTGGACTGCTCTCACGTTCTTGGGAGAGAAGGGTCCTCCCCTTAGGCACTAGGGTTGGTGATGAACAGGGGTAGCCACTGCTGAGTTTACAGTGTCCTTGGAGGGGCCGGGTTGGGGGAGGGGGGAGCTGAGCACAGAGGTATTTAACTCCAGCCTCCTCCAGAAGCATCTTGAGGTCTCCTGGCATCTTGAGGGCTCCTGACGGCCTTTGCAAACTCTGAGGCAGAGACACATGCAGGGGGCCGGAGAGGGGCCAGCGGGGAGGGGAGAGGGGCCAGCGGGGAGGGGAGAG
>NW_011495018.1:14369652-14399815 GCF_000754665.1 Bison bison bison | reverse complement strand
AAACCCAGCTCCTACTGTGTCACTGGAGCTGTACCCGTTGACCGCGGCCTTGCTGCTCAGATCGGTCATCTGGTGCAGCCGCAGCTTCCGGCAGTAGATGGAGGCTGCCTCGGGCTCCAGGGCAATGATGAGCTGCTCCGAGTTCTCTGGGGAGGCCAGGCCTGCCTGGAAGACAGAAGGCAAGGCTGGGACCCCTCCGAGGACACCCCCACCTTGGGTGTGAGCACCCCCAAGGAACGGGCACTCATCCTCTGCTTGTTGGGGAAACTCCCTCCACAGGCCCCTGCAGAGCCTAAAATTGGGGGTGACTGGGTGCTGAACCCTAAGCCAGGTACCCAAACATCCCAGACTGGGCAAAGGAAAGAAAGTGAAAGTGAAGTTGCTCAGTCGTGTCCAACTCTTTGCGACCCCATGGACTGCAGCCAGCCAGGCTCCCCTGTCCATGGGATTTTCCAGGCAAGAGTACTGGAGTCGGTTGTCAGCGTACAAGTATTCTTGGCAAGTGTCAGGCTTTGTGAGCCTCAAGGCCGCCTGCATGTTTGGCCCGCTTGGCCCACAGTTGAGAAGCCCAAAGGGGCAAAGGACTCAAAACTTAGAAAACCAACCCCGGATGGAAGGGCGATCATGGACTGTTTCCGGCTCCAGAACTAAATGGCAGGACCGAAGCCTAGCAAACACCAATGGTTGGTGGCCTAGGAAACAGAAAGACCATCTCCGGGCCTCAGCTGTGCGAGAATCTGAATCTGCTATGTGGGCATCTGACCTGTTAACTCCGGAGCACCAAGGGGGCTCCAGGAGAAAGTCCCTCACCCTCACCCTGGAATCCACAGGGTCCTCAGGTCGTAGATGCGGGGAAAAGCCCACTGGCAGTTATCCTGTGCAAAGCCCCTCTCCTGTTCACAGCAGATGTGCGTCTGCCCCGTGACGCCTGGCTCGCTCCAGCCACAACCCCTCCAGGCCTCTCGAAGGGCAGCCAGGGGGCTTCGGGAACACCCCTCTGAGGCTGCGCAGAGACACAGACCGGCTTGGCCTTGACCTGGAGCACGAGGTGTGCTTGCTTGCTGAAGCTGCCCATGCGTATGGATGCCCTTGGTTGCCAACATGACGGGAAACTAAAACTAGCTCGTTCTGGCACCGCTGTGTTTGCTGTCTTTGCTGCCATTTCCGAGGGAACCCGGGATGTTCCCTGGGTGCAATATCCACTTTGGAGAAGGCCCCTGGTTCTCCCCAGGCCCCAGGAGAAGGCCCCCAGGCTCATCTTGTCAGCCAGGGTCTGCCTAACATCACACTCGTAAATGACCCATGGGGAAGAGCCAGCCTAGGGTCATGAGCAGAAGGGGCTTTGGAGGGTCAATTATTGGGCAAGGAAGGGAGGGGAGTTGAGGTTAGAAATTGCAGATACCTTTTATCCAACTCCTTCACTTTATGCAGAAAGAAACCAAGGCTTGGAGAGGTAGGGTCACCAACTGTCCTGGGTTTCCTGGGACACTGATCTCTCAGTGCCCAAACTGGGACAGTCTTAGGCTCCAGGGTAACCAACAGAAGTGAGAGCCAGCCCAGGCCCCACAGACTAGCTCTAGAACTGGTTCTGAGCTCTCCTGTTCTTAGTAACTCCAGTTACTGAAGTGGGGCCCAGGCCTCCATGCTTTGACAGAACTCCTGGGTGCCCCTAACACTCCCCTCCTGAACTGGTTTGAAGGTGCGATCTCCACTCATTTAGTCTGGGACAGGACTGCCTATACCTGCTGCCATCTGTTCTCCCGAATAACCGTATTATCCCAAATGAACCAATCAATTAGGTCTCAGATACCCTTAGCCGGCAGGTGACAAAGTCTCTACTTTGCCAAAACTAAATGTCTGCCAAGGGCAGAACCCTTCTGGAAGACTGTCCTTCACAAAACCAGATGGAACCACACGTGGCTTCACCCTCCATGGGAACCTGCCTCCTTCCTGCCTCAGTTGAGCCCAACCACACAAGCAGGATCTGTTGCCCATCAGCCGGGCCCCCAGGTTAAAGAGGCCAGGTCTGCCCTGAGCTTACACGGGTCAGTGGGTGATTGACGCAGGTGTGTGCCAAGATTCTGGTCCAAGGGATTAAAGTGCCCCCTCCCCCAGCTTCACTTTCTCACAGGATCTCATCAGACATCCTCAGTAAAAAGGCAGCCGAGGGTTAAGGTGCCTGATGAAAGACGCCATGGGTTACCCACGGCAAGTGCTGCCAGGAACAGGGAAACCTCTGAACCTTTCTCCCCAGGATCCCAGAAGAAAAACTCCCGAGTGACAGCAGGAGGAGCCCTGTCTACCGCGCAGTGCTCGTGGCCTGGTTCTTCCATCCTCATAAAGCCAAGACCCTTCTAGACCAGGAGCTCACAGGCCCGGCTCCCACCACGTGGACTGAGGAAGAAGGAAAGATGAACAACAACAGCGAGCCCGGGATACACAAGCCTCTCCTGCAAAGCTCAGGATAGGAGGAGGCTGCGGAGGGCAGAGCAGAGGGCGCCCAGGACTCAGTGTCAAGGAGGAAAGGCACGTTCCTGTCTCTCGGTACTGTCAGCCAGCCAGGCGGTGCCTACATGGCTGGTGAGAATAGCTGGGTCCAGGGCCTGTCTGGGGCAATGGGGACTGCAGGGGACAAAGGAACAGAGAAGACAGACACCTTCATTCCTCTCCAGGCCTTCCCAGAAATTCTGAACAGGCTAACTTACATGTGAAACATCCATGGAAAATCACATCAAGTCCAGAGGAGTGAGGGGTCTTGAGTAGAATGATACAATTCAAGGGCGTCCGAGGGTCCCTTGGTGTTTGACTGAGACCACCTCCCACCGGGATGCTCCCACATCCTGAAGATGTGAAAGACTAGCAGACTGATCTGAATCTGCCCCCAAAGAGCCGGGGCTGCACCCCTCGGGGGACCATTCATCTGTCCCTCCCCAGCTGGACTGGGCTCAGCTCCACAGCAAAAGCTTTGACCCATTTCCGTGAGGAGTTCCCCACAATACCTGGGTAAAGATGCAGATGGAAGTGGAGGTGAAGAGGACCCCAAACCAGAGGGGAGGAAAAGGCAAGGTCGGGGGTGGGGGGTGGCCCGGCAGTCTCTGGGAGGCCCAGGACCAAGTAACCACACTCCTCTGCTTGAACCAGCCCCCATCCCCGCTCCCCAGCAAGACCGAGGCTCCATGTCCCCACCAGCCAATGCTCAGGGAGGCCACAGGCAGAGCGGAGAGAGAAGCCAGAGAAGACAGCTGTCTCTACACAGATTCCATCTCCCCAGGAGGCTTCTCGGAGCTGCCGGGAGACTCTGAGTAAAGGAGGAAATGCAGATATCTCCGCCAGCCTCTTGCAAACCCAGATGTCTTTCTCTCTGAGCAGAAGGATGCCGTGCCCTGAAATGCAAGCTTAGTTTGTCTATAAAACCACTCCCTGTCCTCAGCAGAAGCCCCCTGGCCTAGGGGCTACAAGAGACCCCGGGGGTCTTTGCCTGGGATCAGTTCAGGGTCAGCCAGGACGGAAGAGCTCACTCTCCGCTTCCAGTAACCCTACCCCTGGAGCTGGTATCCCAAGGCCACGGTTCTGTTCAGTGTGAGCTCTCCCTCTGCACAGCCCCCGGCCTAGCACGTGGCATGTTCTGCCTCCCACCGTCGATCCGTGCGGACCTGTCTAACTTCTCCTGCAAGAAGGGGTGTTTTCCAAGGGCAGCTGTCAGGTCTTCTGGCCCTAAAGCTCACAGTAGGTGCTGAGAGGGCAGCTGCCAGATGAATGAATCGCCCATCCCTCCAGCTAGGCTTTCTGCGATCCTCGGGCCCCTCTCAAGAGAGCTTTGCAGGCATGACCTGAGGATTCTACAGTCAGAAAGCCTCTGAACCAAGAGCAGTCTCCTCCATCTGACTCTCCGCATCTGGGCCAGCAACAGCTCAGTCATAGTATTAGTTTTTAGAGCTCAGTTTCCTGGTCACAAGCTCCACTGGGAGGGGCGGCGGGGTGAGAAAACCACACTCCAGGGAGGCCAAGGACGAGGGCAGTTACCACCCCGACTTCTCTGCTCCTTGGCCCTGCAGTCAGCCAGGAAAATCTGCCAAGGGGCTGTGTCCACAGCTGCGTAAAAGGCCCAGCCTAGTTGAGTGCTTGGCTGGCCTGGCATCGATCGACCTGCAAAGAGCTACAGCCACAGGGCTTCTGAGTGCCGGGTTGGGTTTCTTTCTTGATGTGATTATCTTTCACTGCTTGTTCAGAAAGGGAGGCAAATGCAAGCTCTGTGTTAGATGAGATCATCATGGGTATGGCAATATAATTTATTTAACAGGTTTCTGGAACCTATGAGAGTTACACATTTTAAGCAAAATTCATCTAGAAATACACTACACTACTTCCTATGCATGATTCATGCAGGACACAGTGGAACTGTCTCCTATTCTAGCTCTTTTCTGAGGGCCTCAGAAGAGGCATCAGCTGTTCTTTCTGTTGCCATCTTTCCAGTGAATGCTCTTAAAGGGTCTAAAGCTGCCCCAAGAAGGTGGATCATAAAAGATGGAGCTTTAACCCACTTCTTCAGCAATCACTTGACACAAGAGGGGTTTGGGGGGATTCACAGATGAAGCTGCCCCCATGTCAAGTGCTGGGCAGCCCTCACTGGCTGTGAATCACAGACCTTCAAGTTCAAGCCCCAGGCCCACCCCCCTTGCAGGCCTGCTTCTCCCCAGGATTGCTTCTGTCTCTCTCTTCATCCAGGCCTCTTTCTCCTCCACCAGGCTGATGGGAGGTTGACATTCAGCCACGTGACAATGCCATGAACTTGCACCCAGGAGCCTGGAAGGAGGGGCTCCATTTGCCACATGCAAGCAGGGTGGGCTGACCAGTTTCCCAGCTGCCTTGATGGAAAACCATCCTGCTCGCCCTGCCTGCCCATCTGCATGAAGCCAGGCCGGTGGGCCGTGCTTCTGGTGGAAGGGCTGCTGGGAAGGCTCAGGTCTCAGAAGCTGGGTGGGCCAGGAACTATCCTTTTTGCTCAGGTTTTGTATGTGTCAGATTTCTTCAGAGAAACAGAATCAGTAGAATGTTTGTATATGTAGAAAGGGGATTATTATAAGGAGTTGGCTCACATGATTGTGGAGACTGACAAATCCTAAGACTTCAGTCAGCAAGCTGGAGGCTCCGGAGGGCAGACAGTATAATTCCCTTGCCAGCAGGCTCAAGACCAAGCAAGAGTCCAGTTAGAGGCCAAAAGCAGGGGAAACAATGTCCCACTTTGAAGGCAGGCAGGCAGGAGGAATACCCTCTTACTCTATCTAGGAAGGTTCAGCCTTTTGTTCAAAATCAGGCCTTCAACTGATTGGATGAGACCCACCCACCTTAGAGAGGGCAATCTGGTCTATTTAGTCAATCAGTGTAAAATGTTAATCTCATCCAGAAACACCCTCATGGCAATACTTGGGATGATATTTGACCAAATATTTGGATACCCTGAAGCCCAGTCAAGCTGACACATAAGAAGATTAACAGCCACCATTCTCACTCTGTATAATAAATGGGAGGTGAGGAAGGAAGAGTTGGAGAAATGCTAACTTGGGAGAGTAGCAGACTCCATTCACTTTGTCCTGAAGACTCTTCCAGAAGATATGCTAAAGAGGGTGCCCCTAACATGTTACAGACCCTTTCCCAGAAGTACAAATGGCTTCAGTGAGCCACTTGGATGTGAGCAATTTGAGAGCAGGGCCCCTGAGCACCTACTGCATCCTGGAAAAGCAGGCTGCTAGCACAGGCTTGTTTAATCAATAAATGAAACAGTGAACAAAGAATGAATGAACAATTGGTCCCTGCCATCTTCAAATCCATCCAGTGACTGTAAACTGAACACAAGTATCAAAAAGAGCCCCAAATTAAGCTGCACACACAGTGGCCAGGACAAACGTTACCCGGTAAGGAGAGGACAGATCCACTGGCAGGGCATCTCCTGGCCTCAGGAAGCAAATCCTCCCATCCCTTCCATCCATGCTTGTCACCTGGGCCCTGCCCAGGAACTGCTGGCCCTCCTACTGCCCGAGGTGCCAAAGCCCAGAGGACACCCCATCCACCCCAGCCTGGCTTCCCCCTTAGCCTCCTCAGTGTAAGGGGTCTTTCCCTACACTCCCCAGCTACCCACCCAGAGAGGCATCCCTTAAAGAGCTGGCCCAGGACTCCACAGCCCTGATCAATCTACCAGTCTCTGCACCTCTTACTTTTTCAGGCTAAAAATAAGAACTGTCCCGTTTCCAGGTCACATGTTTGTTGCTGAAGTCTTCCTGAGGGCTGGAAAATGAAAAAAGTCCAAACGATGAATCTTGAGGATCCTTCCTGGGAAAACTCAGGCCCCTGGACAGTGTGTCTCAGCAGACACCTGGGTCCCCGGGTCCCGTCTCTGGATCCTTGGACTCTGCCTGAGGGCTGACACCTAGGAAGAGCTCCCTGATGCCCAGGGCTCCCGTGGGCAGTGAAACTGCACTTGGATCTCTTCCTTTTTAAAGAAGTTGTCTGTTTCTGGAACTTCTACCCACTTTCCTTGTCCCTATAAAAACAAATCTATTTTTGGCAGATGCATAGACTGAACCAGATTCTCACGCTGAACAGAGGAAAGGGAGAGCAGAGGAGACAGGCTGGGGCAGTGGAGGGAAGGAGCGGATCAGGGGTGGGGTAAGGAGGGGACACTGTCCTTCTCTGAACTGGAGTAAAGCCCCAGGCATGGAGGACAATTTAAGGTACGCCCAGGCCCATCTGACTGGTGCTCAGTGTGTGTGTGCTAGTCGCTCAGTCGTGTCCGACTCTTTCAGACCCCATGGACTATAGCCTACTAGGCTCCTCTGTCTATGGGATTTTCCAGGCAAGAATACTAGAGTGGGTTGCCATTTCCTTCTCCAGGAGATCTTCCTGACCCAGGATTTGAACCCAGGTCTCCCACATTGTAGGCAGATGCTTTACTGTCTGAGCCATCAGGGAAGTCCATGTGATTTTCCAGGCAAGAATACTGGAGTAGGTTGCCATTTCCTTCTCCAGGGTTAGTGCTCAGGGTGGATTCAGTTGAGGTTTTTGAAAGGAAAGGTCCATCCTTTCCTTTGAGCCTGTGGCCACACACTCAGCATTAGAGGTGCATCTCCTGGGAAGGGCAGCTAACTCCAGGAGGCATGGCAGAGGACATGGGTGATGTTCCCCAGCCTGCTCAGGTGGAAGGTTCTGGAAGCTGACTCCCAGGGTAAGCACACATTTATTAACCTAGGGGACTAAGCACAAAAGGATCCCACTCTGTCCCGGGATCATAATAGCAGGTCAGTATGGCTGGCCACTCCCACCATGAAGTCAGCCCCTCATGGGAGCCCCTCCATGGCACAAGTTGTCTGCAAGTGTGAGGGGTGGAGGCCACGAGGGTTAGGGTTAGGGTTGTGGCCCCAGTGATGCCCTCCAGCACCCATGAAGGATGGGCTGGCCGTTGGTGCTGCTGGTGTTCCTCCTGCCCAAGGTGCCAAAGCCCAGAGGACAACACACCCCCTGCCCTGGAGCCTGGCATCCCCCTTGACCTCCTTACTGTAAGGGGCTTCTCCCTACACTCCCCCGCTACCTACTCAGAGAGGCAGCCCTTGACCTCAGAGAGACAGGCCTTGACAACAAGACCTGGAAATGAATAAAGCCAGAAAGAAAACCAATGCCAGCCCCTCCCCTTGTCCATCAGACCCCTTATCCTTGCCAGGGAGGAAGCTGAGGAATGAGAAGGCTCCTGACCTCCTGGCTGTGGGCGACTTCTCGCTGCCTCCTGAGGAGGCCTCTGAACGCTGGGGGACAGCTGAGTGGGGTGACAGCCAGCACCATGTACATCTTGGGCCCCCACCTGCCCCCAGCCCCGCACTCACCTGGTAGGCAGCTTGTCTCATGAACTGCTTGGCCGGCTGCTTCCAGATGGCAGGCACTGTGATGACCCATCTGACATCAGAGTTCTCGAACTCTGAACCCGCCTGGTCGCTCAGCTCCTGAAGCCAGAGAAAATGCAGCAGGTCAAGTAGGCAGAACTGGTCCTCCCGCGGCTTCGCCGAAAATCCAGATTTCTTGACCACGAACTTTTGGGGCGTCTATTCTGCAGTCCCCTGAACCTAACCAGCATCAGGAACAAGAATCCGTTGTCTGAATTTTCAGCAAACAGGGAGCTAACCAGCTCCTTCATTCACTGGATGTGGCTGCGGGTAGAGGCGGGCAGATCTGAGGCCTTTGGTCACTTCCTAGTCCTGTGATGTAGGGCAAGTGACCACCTCTCAGGCCTCAGATTCCTTATCTGCACAATGGGGATAAGAGTAAGCTCATATCATTGTTGGGAGGATTGATTGTTTTCTCAGAGCTCCACTTCCTGACAGCTTCCTCTGCCACGTCAATCTTGTTAAGCTCCTTCCATACCTCATCTCCATGAACCCATTTGAGAATCCTGTCTGGAAGAGGTAGGCACAGCCCCTTCTCTACAGATGGCAAACTAAGGCCTAGATGTGTTCAGTATCTCTGTGATGACTGACCAGCTAGAAAGGAGCAGAGACAAACTCTGCACCCAGACCTGGGTCTATGTTGACGCTAAAGGCCAAGAAAGGTCTTAACAAAATTGTTACTTTTGGTCTCAGATCTGAACAGTGCCTGGCCTACAGGAATGTTTAGCAGCTGGTGGCATTTGTTATCAGAGTTGTCACTCACTCACCTTACTGCAAGCCCAGCACATCGTCGGGGGTTTCCTGGCAGGCTGGGAAGGGTATGAGCAACATGACCTAGCAAGAATGGTGCTGCCCTTGACTTTCAGTTAATGTAAAACCTATCTACACACAGAAACAGGCTCACAGACACAGAGATCAGACTCGTGGTTGACAAGGGGAAGAGGGAGAGGAGGAGGGATGGACTGGGAGTTTAAGGGTGGTAGATGCAAACTATTACATTTAGAATGGATAAACAATAAGGTCCTGCTGCACTGCACACGGGCTATGTCCAGTCTCCTGGGATAAATCATAATGGAAAAGAATATATATTTTTTAATGTATAGATGTGTATAACTTTGCTGTACAGCAGAGACTGGCATAACATTGCAAATCAACTATACTTAAAAAAAAAAATCAGTGAGACCCACCTGGATAAACAGCATGGGTAGAAACATCAGAGGTCTCAATCAGGCCCATGAAGACAAAAGACCTCTGATCAATGCTCACGCCACCTGCCCCTCCCCTCCTGCTCCCACATTCCCCAGACAAATCTGAACTCAAACCCGGTGCTGGCGTTTTAGTCACCAAGTCACGTCCGACTCTTGCGACCTCAAGGACTGTAGCCCTCCAGGATCCTCTGTCCATGGGATTTCTCAAGCAAGAATACTGGAGTGGGTTGCCATTTCCTTCTCCAGGGGATCTTCCTGACCCAGGGATTGAACCCATGTCTCCAGCTTGGCTGGCAGATTCTTCACCACTGAGCTACCTCAGAAATATATACATACATATATACGTATATATATATCTACATATGTAGATAGATATATGTAGATAGATACATACATATGTATGTAGATATATATATACTTCAAATTCTTTTCCATTATAGGTTATTATAAGATGCTGAATAAAATTCCCTGTGTTATACATAGGTCCTGTTTTCTTCCATTTTATACATAGTAGTGTCTGTTAAGGGCTTCCTTGGTAGCTCAGCTGGTAAAGAATCCGCCTGCAATGCAGGATACCCTAGTTTGATTCCTGGGACAGGAAGATCCCCTGGAAAAGGGTTAGGTTACCCACTCCAGTATTCTTGGGCGTTCCTGGTGGCTCAGATAGTAAAGAATCCCCCTGCAATATGGGAGACTTGAGTTTGATCCCTGGATTGGGAAGATCCCCTGGAGGAGGGCATGGCAACCCACTCTGGTATTTTTGCCTGGAGAATCCCCATGGACAGAGGGGCCTGGCGGGCTACAGTCCACAGGGTTGCAAAGAGTCAGACATGACTGAGCGACTAAGCATAGCACAGCACAGTGTCTGTTAATCCCAAACTCCTAATTTATCCCTCCCCAACCCTTTCCCCTTTGGTAACCATAAGTATGTTTTCTATGTCTGTGGATCTACTTCTGTTTTATAGAGAAGTTCATTTGCATCATTTTTTAGATTCTACACATATGTGATATATGATATTTGTCTTTGATTTACTTCACTAATACAACAATCTCTAGGTCCGTCCATGTTGCTGCAAATGACATTATTTCATTCTTTTTAATGGCTGAGTAATATTCCATTTTTATTTGTACCACATCTTCTTTACCCATTCATCTAGTCAATGGACATTTAGGTTACTTCCATGTCTTTGTTACTGTATAATAAATAATGCTCCTATGAACCTTGGGGTGCATGTATCTTTTTAAATTTGCATGTATACTTTCATCTTTTCTGGATATATGTCCAGTAGGATTGCTAGTAAAACAGTCATTTTCTGTTTGTGTCTTTTTTTGTGTTTATTTTTTTGATGTTTTATTTCCTTGAGGGCTTCCCTGGTGGTTCAGCTGGTAAAGAATCCACCTGCAGTGTAGGAGACCTGGGTTTGATCCCTGAGTTGGGAAGATTCCCTAGAGAAGGGAATGGCTGCCCACTCCAGTATTCTGGCCTGGAGAATTCCATGGACTGTATAGTCCATGGGGTCGCAAAGAGTCAGACATGACAGTGACTTTCACTTTCTGACAGGAGGTCAAGATGGCAATCTCGGACTGCAAGGAGATCAAACCAGTCAATCCTAAAGGAAATCGGTCCTGAATATTCATTGGAAGGACTGATGCTGAAGCTCCAATACTTTGGCCACCTGATGTGAAGAACTGACTCCTTGGAAAGGACACTGATTCTGGGAAAGATTGAAGGTAGGAGAAGGGGATGACAGAGGATGATACAGTTGGATGGCATCACCAACTCGATGGACATGAGTTTGAGTAAGCTCCAGGAGTTGGTGATGGACAGGGAAGCCTGGCTTGCTGCAGTCCATGGGGTCGCAAAGAGTCAGACACGACTGACGACTGAATTGAACTGAACTGATTTCTCTGTAGGTCTGCGCTGGGCTGTAAAAGTAGGCGAGACTGTAATGGGTTGAGAGGGATGCTAAGGGTACCGCCTATATTAACCGTCCAGCCTATTTTAAACTCTTTAAACAGGAAAAGGCTCAAAGATGAATGACGGGCTTTCCTAGCCATATGGAAAGTTGTCTGGTTGGGCTGTTTGCTCACCAGAGGGTGGAGACCAGCTTGGAAGGGAAGGAAGCTGGCACTGACTGAACATT
Source organism: Bison bison bison (assembly GCF_000754665.1). Classification (NCBI taxonomy): domain Eukaryota; kingdom Metazoa; phylum Chordata; class Mammalia; order Artiodactyla; family Bovidae; genus Bison; species Bison bison. The sequence goes on along the minus strand of NW_011495018.1, from coordinate 14,388,535 downwards.
TCCTGTCATGGCACTTTCACCAACTGTCCCTCGTGAACAACAAGACCGCTCCAGGGATGTGATTTCTGAGAAATCTACTTGAGCTTATTCAGGTCCAACATGCAGCAGTCCATTGCTCTGAATCCACCTGCCCCTTGAACACCTGCCAGCCTCTTGTGAAGGACCCAGTTCCTATACATCTCCTCAGACTTTTCTTCACAATGTGTTCCCTGCTGGGAGAAAGTTCCTGAAGGCTCTGGCTGAGCCGACAGGTACACAACCACCCCCCGTTCACCCATACTGTGCCTGATGACCTCTGTCCCCTCCCATCCCTCCCTCCCCTGAAAGACGGACTGCTCAGGCCTGTCCTCACGTCATGGCCAACCTGAAACACACTCCAAAGTCACAGACTTTCTCAAGTCCTACATTTTCCCTGAGTTCCCGTGGCTCCTCGTCTTAATCTGAAGACACCCTGCCCCCACCGGCCTCCTTTCATGCCTGCATCTTCCTCTGGGCACTCAGTCAGTCCCCCTGGAATTCCTCTCTTCAGGCCCACAGAGGGCCACCTCCTCCCCTGCTTTAAGGCCTTCTTGGACCCACGGCGGCTCCCTTTCACTGCAGCCATGAAATTAAAAGACGCTGGCTCCCTGGAAGAAAAGTTATGACCAACCTAGACAGCATATTAAAAAGCAGAGACATTACTCTGCCAACAAAGGTCCGTCTAGTCAAAGTTATGGTTTTTCCAGTAGTCAGGTATGCATATGAGTTGGACTATAAAGAAAGCTGAGCACCGAAGAAATGGTGCTTTTGAACTGTGGTGTTGGAGAAGACTGAGAGTCCCTTGGACTGCAAGGAGATCCAACCAGTGCATCCTAAAGGAAATCAGTCCTGAATATTCATTGGAAGGACTGATGCTGAAGCTGAAACTCCAATACTTTGGCCACCTGATGCGAAGAGCTGACTCACTGGAAAAGACCCTGATGCTGGGAAAGATTGAGGGCAGGAAGAGAAGGGGACGACAGAGGATGAGATGGTTGGATGGCATCAGTGACTCGATGGACATGAGTTTGAGTAAACTCTGGGAGTTGGAGGTAGACAGGGAGGCCTGGTGTGCTGCAGTCCATGGGATTGCAAAGAGTTGCACATGACTGAGCGACTGAACTGAACTGGACCCATGGCAGCTCCCTTTCCATGGGTCCCCACTGGCCTCCCTGCTCCTGCCTCTGACTGGTCGCCACCTGCTTCCCAGTGAACCCACCTCTGTCTCCCTCCCACTCCCTTCCCTAGAGTCCTCTCCCCACCCTCTTTGATGAAGGAAACACTCCCTCCCTCCATCACATCCCATTTATCTTCTTGGTTTCCACGTTCCTCAGATGAGCCCGCAGGTGGCGTGTCAGCCTCTCCCTCAGCCCTCAGGCCTGCGTCAGGGTCTGAGAGAGCTGCCAACAGGTCACTCTTCTTCCCCTGCAGGCCCTGAGGACCACGGCGGTCTCCCCTCCTCTAACACTGCCCTCGAGGCCACTCACTGCCCTGAGAGAAGTCCCGTGAGGGCTCCCCACGGCCCAGGAAGAATTCCTTCTACTGGCATTCGAGACTCTGCACCATCTCATCCCCCGCTCACTGGTCCCGCTCTCTCTGCAGCTTTGCCCTTCGCCTGCTCCAAACCGCCTGCTCCCCGCAGCGGTTGGCCATGTTTTCTTTCCCCTGAGCTGTTCCTGGGCCGTTCCACCAGGTGAAACACCTGCCCTGCCAGCTGCTGCGTGTCAGAAGCCCCCAAGCTCTCTCCACCGGGGGGATTCCCTGCTACTGTTGTTGGGTAGAATCTCTGCCTTCACTGAATTCCCGACACCCACCAATTGACTGCATACCCCATTGCAGTTTGTTTCCACACAACCAGAACTCAGAGAGGACCCGGCCCACACGAAGTACTCAAAACAAAAGGTACTTGAATGGATGAAAGCAGTATTAGGTTCTCACTTCTTTGGCTCCTGCTAGCCCTATTTCTGCGGAGAACGCAGTGGCACCCCACTCCAGTACTCTTGCCTGGAGAATCCCATGGGTGGAGGAGCCTGGTAGGCTGCAGTCCATGGGGTCGAGAAGAGTCGGACACGACTGAGCGACTTCACTTTCACTTTCCACTTTCATGCATTGGAGAAAGAAATGGCAACCCACTCCAGTGTTCTCGCCTGGAGAATCCCAGGGACGGGGGAGCCTGGTGGGCTGCCGTCTATGGGGTCACACAGAGTCGGACACGACTGAAGCAGCAGCAGCAGCCCTATTTCTGAACTTCCCAAGTGGCGCTAGTGGTAAATAACCTGCCAATGCAGGACACTTAAGAGATGCAGGTTTGATCCCTGGGTTTGGAAGATCCCCTGGAGAAGGGCATGGAAATCCACTCCAGCATTTTTGCATGAAGAATCCCATGGACAGAGGAGCCTGGCTGGCTACGGTCCATAAGGTTGGGGACACAACTGAAGCGACTTAGCATGCACGTACGCAGTCCTATTTCTAGAATTCTATTCTATTTCAAGAATTCACTAAATTTCTTCTGTTTGTTTTGTTATTTTAGTCACTAGGTCGTGTCTGACTCTTTTGCCACCACATGCTCCTCTGTCCATGGGATTCTTCATGAAAGAACACTGGAGTGGGTTGCCATTTCCTTCTCCAGGGGATCTTCCCGACTGAGGTCTCAAACTCACATCTCGTACTTTAGCTGGTGGATTCTTTGTCACTGAACCACCCTGGAAGCCCCACATTTCTTCTATTGATCCCATAATACCAAATGCTTCTGAGGTTCCCAGTTCTTTCGAGACAGAGCTCAGTACAAGGCTCTTTAATGCCCTGATCTACACCCACTCGTCACCATGCCCATGGGAGGGGACTCTGAGCAGACTGCTATATTCCCCTGGGAAACTAGCCGTTTTCTTCATTCTGAGCCATCATTGAACAAACCTTTGTGAAAGGCCAACCAAAGGGGGCTTATTCACCGGGTCAGCTTCTTCCATGGGGTCTGGGGTGCAAGCCATGGAGAGAGACAGCAGCAACTATTTGCCAAGTGTTTACTCCTTCCTGAGCCCCATGGGAGGGGCTCATTTAACATTCAACCTTTCACTTATTATCAAACGACCCCCAGGGAAGGTGCCTGCCTCCTTCTTCACGTTAGGTATGTGGGTATCAGAGAAGCTGAGCACCTTGCCCAGGATCACACAGTTGCGACGTGGGTCCCCTATCTTTCTTTCTTTTGTTTGTTTTACTGAGATATAATTCACATGCCATAAAACTCACCTTTAAAGTGTACAGCTCAGTGGGTGCGAGTATATTCACAAGGTGGTGTGACCTTCCCACTGTCTAACTTCATCATCCCCCAAAGAAACCCATACCCCCGGCAGTCACTCCTCACTCCCACACCCCCCCCGCCTCTGGCAATCACTCATCTACTTTCTGTCCCCATGGATTTGCCTCTTTGGGACATTTCCTACAAATGGAATCCTACGCTAAGTGGCCTTTTGTATCTGGCTTCTTTCACTTCGCATCATGTCGTCGAGGTTCATCTGTGTCACGGCATACGTCAGTACTTCATTCCTCTTTAAGGCTGAGTAATATTCCAGTGTGTGGGTGGATCCCATTTAGTTACCCTTTCATCCACAGATGGACATGTTGGTTGTTTCTGCCTTTTTGGTTATTATGAACAGTGCTGCTATGAACATTCATGCACAGGTTTTTATGTGAATATATGTTTTCTTTTCTCTGGTACACACCTAGGGTTGGAACCTCCAGCTCACTCTGTGTTTAACCTTTTTTTTAGTTAGTTATTTTTTGGCTGTGCGGGGTCTTCGTTGCTGCATGGTTTTCTTGCTCCTGGCAGTGAGCAGGGGCTACTCTCGTGGTGTGTGGGCTTCTCACTGCGGTGGCCTCTTCTGTTGTGGATCACAGTCTCTACGATGTGTGGGCTTCGGTAGTTTCAGCTCTCAGGCTCTAGCGCACAGGCTCAATAGCTGTGACACATGGGTTTTAGTTGCTCTGCAGCATGTGGAATCTTCCCGGACCAGGGATCGAACTCCCGTCTCCTGCACTGGCAGGCAGATTCTTTACCACTGAGCCACTAGGGAAGTCCCTGTGTTTAACCTTTTGAGGAACTGCCAGGCTGTTCTCCCCAGCAGTTGCCCCATGCTCCCTCCCCACCAGCAGCGCACATGGCTGCATCCTGCTTTCTGAATACGAAGCCCACATTCTGTGCCCCTCCACAGTACAGGCTCTGGTATGTGCCTACCTTCAGTGCTTGCTCCTTAAAGTACTGCAGGGCGTAAGCAAAGATTTCAAGGGCTTTGACTTTCTTGCCGTTTGCTGCTGTCAGGTCTGTATCCATGGTGAGGTCCTGGAGGGGAGAATGAAGTGAGATAGGAAGAAGAAAGCCTCCCTTCTGGCTTTAGGCACTGCCACTCGGAGACCCAGGAATCCCAGTGAACCATGTTTGTGTTTCCTGCAGACTAGGATGGCATGCCCCCAGGACAGGGCTGGCAGCATCACCCCCTTACTGTGTAGAAGGCCCTGGCTGCCCCCCCCAATCCCATCTCCACTGCTGCCCTCCTTCCCTCTTTTCTTCCCTCTTCTGGACCCTCTGGGAGCAGAGGTCTTGGGGCAGCAACAGAGCTGGGGAAGAAAGAAAAGGCAGCAGCCACCACTCCCGATGCAATTTACATACTATTTCCACACATGGACACACATGGTCACCCTTGGGAACCCTCCTAATCGAGGCCTAGATAATCATGCCAACTCGCTGATGTGCATGGCACTAAACAGGCATGAAGCTTTCACTACCCGATGAGCTGCCAACCAAGTCACAAAAATAGAAGGGCTCCTATTTTAAGGCTTGTGCTGTCTAATCCACTGAGAGCCCAGCATCACTGCCTTCTTCTGCCAGAAGCCACAGCAGCTGCTGCGTGTGATCCTCGGGTGGAAGATGCTCCGTGAGATGCCAGATGGACTGAGGTCATTAAAAAATGATGAAAATAGCCCCCAGGGGGTGGGAATGGGCAGAGCAAATATCAGGAGGAAGCCCCTAAGTCTCCTGGAACCAGCAGACTTATCACCACTGGGGGAAAAAAATCAGTGTGGCCTCTGGATTGATCCAGGTTGGGTAATTAGCCTTTGCCTTTGGAGCGTGAAGGAGTATCAAGTGCTAAACTGGCCTTGTGGGACCTGCCCATCATCTCAATCCATCTGCACAAGCTCACTACTCCAACACCTGGGGTTAAGCAAAGACACCCCAGCTTTGGGGTGGTGGCTCCCAGGCCGCTTCCAGCCACCAGGAAGACAAGGGCTTGGAATTGAAAAATTCAAACTGAAGAAATTCTGGGCTTCCACTTGCAGGAGACTGCTATAAGGCACCGAATCCCATCAGGTGAAACAGGAAGGACGCTTTTCGAGCAGATGTTGGTCTGCTTGAGAGAGAGACCACCACGTGCACGAGCACAGAGCCCTGGGTGCTGGCTGCAAGATCTCCCCAGTAACATCTGTTTTGTCATCTGCAAACCCTTAACAGGAGACAGATAAAAGCGATACTAATAGAAGGTAGCAATTGACTTTAACTTGCTAAGGGCTGGCATGGTTATAAGGGCTTTGTGTATTTTGATTCCTTTAATCCTTACAACCAGAGAAGGCAATGGCACCCCACTCCAGTACTCTTGCCTGGAAAATCCCATGGATGGAGGAGCCTGGTAGGCTGCAGTCCATGGGGTCGCTAAGAGTCGGACAAGACTGAGAGACTTCACTTTCACTTTTCACTTTCATGCATTGGAGAAGGAAATGGCAACCCACTCCAGTGTTCTTGCCTGGAGAATCCCAGGGGCGGGGGAGCCTGGTAGGCTGCCATCTCTGGGATCACACAGAATCGGACACGACTGAAGTGACTTAGCATAGCATAGCATAGCATAGCAATCCTTACAACATCCCGATAAGAAAAGCACAAGTAAAGTCTCCATTTCACAGATAAGGTAAAGCAAGGCAGGAGAGGCTCAGTGACTTGGATCAAGTATCGCAAAGGTGGCAGAGGTGGGATTTAAACCCAGACCATCTGGCTTCAGGGTCTGTGGTCCGAAACACTATCGGTATCCTGCATCTCTAACTGTGCATGTTAAGGAAAATTTAAGGGATAAGCTGCTTAAACTGAAAAAATTGTATCCTATGGACCAACATTTTGATGAAGCTCAGGGGAGGGCTTCGACTTGGCCATCTCACTGAACCCTGGAAAGTAGGGAGCAAAACTGCCTCAGGCACTGAACCTCCAATTATTGGGGGGAGGGTTGATTTCCTGAGCCACTCCTTCCCCACACAGAGGGTTAAATGAGCTAGCTGTTTTGTTACTTCCAAACTGGTTCACTAATAGCCACTACCCTGAGCTCCCAAAAGGCCTCCCAGCCCCCAAGTCCTTCCTTCAGGACCCCTTGATTTCCCATAATCCAGCAACTGAAACGGGATCTCCCAGAACAGCAGGGCCCCCCCAGCCCCCTGTGCCTGTGCTCCATCCAGCCAGTGTCTCTCTGACGGGTCGATTTCCAAAGCAAACAAGTTTCTAAATATTCTGAATATCTCCTTGTCCATGTGTGCATCCGAAAATGTACCATGTGGTCCAAAGCGTGGCGTGCTCCAGGCTATTTCTAAAATCAGGTGAGTGGACATTCATTTCTGCTCGGGAGAAACCTGAGGGCCCCCAGGGGTCGGGGAGGGCTGGAGGAACCTCGGCTCTCAGGCACTTGGGGCCCGGGAGAGGCTGGCTCACCCCAGTTGTGTGCAGCTTCATCTTGAACTTCTCCAGGTACAGCCACTGCTTGGCCTCGTTGGGGTCCAGGTCATGGTAAAAGTCCCTGGCGGCATACCCAAAACTGTGGAACTTCCTCTCTGGCGTCAACAGGATGGTGGTCGGAGTCTTCTGGTTGGACACCCCAGGGTCGCCTCCTTCCCATCGCCTGCCGCCAAGGAAAGGCAGAGGTTATGGGCCTTCTTGCAAGGATGTAAGCACCTACTGTGTGCAAGGCTGGTACAGATGTGGGTGCTCACAGTGGCTGCTACAGGTGCCCTCATTTTAGCTGGTTGAGTGGTGCCCAGAGACACAATTTGAGTTCATAAGTAAAATGAAAGGGACAAGGGCCAGGTTCTTGCTCAGTAACAAAGTCTATTTTATCCTTTCACTCAAAGTTTACTGAGCAGCTACTTTGTGCCAGTTGCTAGTGACACAGAGATAAAACATTTATATTTCTGCCTTCAAATAACTCGCAACATAGTAGGTAACTGTGTCTGTGTGTGTTTGGTGTGCATTTTGGTTTTTTAATCTGCAAACACTCAAGAGTAGATGGATCCTCTTTGAAACAGGCAGGGGAGAAACACACACATAAATACCTGCCTCATCAGATGGAGAGGAAGGGTCTGGGAAGACAGCCCAGAGAGGTCAAAGGAGGCAGAGAGATGGGGGCCTTGGAAAGAATGCAGAGTTCAGGGGAGACTTGAAGGATGGACAGACAGCCAGATGTTGAAAGAGGGACGGACTGCAGGCTGCTCAGAGAGGGGCAAGCACAGGGCAGGTATGGGGAATGCCAGGTGACTGTGTGGGTTGGAGAAAGCATGTAAATGAGGAGAGTGATTGTGCTCAGGTGGGGAAAACGAGACTGGAAAGGCGGTGAGGACCCTGAAGAGTGAGAGATTTAATCAGTGAGTAATAGGGAGCCACTAAAGGTTTTAGAGCAGGGGCAGACAGAATCACAGCTGTTGTTGACCCAAAGCAAACTGGACTAAAGGAAGGGAGCCTGGAAGCCAGGAGGCTGAGAACAAAGCTCAGGTCTCAAGGTGAGGGAGCTCGTACAAGGATAGAGAACCCTGGGAAGAGAGAGAGGGGATAATGGGGAGGAACCATCCAGAAGGAGAACCAAGCCAAATGGCCTCACTGGTGAGCAGGTGCCAGGGCACCCCACAGGTTTCAAGCTGGGGAGTCTAGAGGAGAGAGTGCCCCTCACAAATGCCAGCAGTCCCGGCCAAGAAGTAGGCAGGAGGAAACATGGAGAGCTTTATTTGAAAGTGCTGGAATTGAACTCCCAGGTGGGGCTTGAAGGTGCAAGCCAGGAAGAGATCCAGGCAAGAAACAGACCCGGGCACCCCCATCCTGGGTGACAGTCACAGTGGCAGGTGGATGAGAGTGCTGATCAGAACGGCTCTCATCAGAACAGCTCTGGTGGAGGGAAGGGACCATACCCTGCATGTCTGTGTGCTGAAGAGGAGCCAGAAGCCAGGAGGGGTGAGTACAGACTGGAGGATGCAATGGGATTAGATCCTGGAACTGATGGGAAGTGTGATGGGGCAAGCAGCGGGTAGGTGAGCCCCAGAAAAGCTTCCATCCTCCTCGCAGACAGAAAGAAGGAGAAAAGTAAAGAGTGGAGAAGACAGGTGACTGGATGCTTCTCCCTTCTTTGGGGCCACAGCAGCGAAGCCCTGGCTGCCAGAAAGACAGGATGCTGTCTCCTCTACCAGGTCCTGGCTCAGCAGGTGGCTCCAGTCCTGCCATGCGACCCCTACAAGCAGCCTCTGGGGGAGACACAGTGCACTAGGGGAAGAGCATCTTTCTCCCCAGCCCGCTCTCCTGGCTGGGCTCACACCTGCCACTGCCATCACAGTCCAGACGGAGAGCCAGCCTTTCCCTAGACCTGCCACGCAGATGGGGCCGGAGTCATCCCTGGCCAGTTTCCCAGTCAAGCCCCATCCACCCAGGGAGCCAAGTCCCCATGGTGACCCCACTGAGATGCAGAGATGATCACCATCCCAGGCCGACACTGGTGCCTGGACCAGGGATGCGTTCCACACACAACCTTTCAGAAATAGGTTTTCCAGGACTATGAACACTGACATTTCCAGTAGGTAATGGAATTCCAGAGTTTTGCCCTTCAAATGTTCAATTCTTCATTCCTATTTAAATATAAAAAATTAAACTTTCTCATTCATAATTCTGTCAGTCTGGATCAAGGTGATATTAATATGTTCTGACTGAAATAAAATTCAGGTAGAACCTTCCTCCAAAACCTCTACAATTACTAAGATAACACCCCTAGAGACCCTGAACTCTGTGAAGGCTTTGTAAGAATTCCTCCCCAGCAAGTTCAAAGTTATTTCTGCTCCTTTCTCTTTTGTCAATTTTCACTGTATGACTCTCCCTTTAGAGATAAATTTCTTAAAACAACAATACAGCCGATAAATGTTGATTCTAGTTTATGGGGGCTTCCCTGGTGGCTCAGATGGTAAAGAATCTGCCTGCAGTGCAGGTTTGATCCCTGGGTCGGGAAGAGCCCCTAGAGAAGGGAATGGCAACCCACTCCAGTATTCTTGTTTGATCCCTGGGTAAGATCCCCTGGAGAAGGGAATGGTAACCCACTCCAGTATTCTTGCCTGGAGAATCCCATGGACAGAGGAGCCCATGGTCCATGGGGTCGCAAAGAGTTGGACACGACTTAGTGACTAAACAACAATAAAGCACTTGATAGGAAATCTCACCACATTTGCACACACACTCTGAGAAGCAGGTACTGTGTTATCCCCATTTCACAGACAAGGAAACTGAGCTTTAGAAGGTTCACTGATTGCCTGAAAGTGAAGTGAAGTGTAGTCACTCAGTCGTGTCCCACTCTTTGCGACCCGATGGACTATAGCCTATCAGGCTCCTCTGTCCGTGGGATTTCCCAGGCAAGACTACTGGAGGGGGTTGCCATTTCCTTCTCCAGAGGATCTTCCCAACCCAGGGATCAAACCCTGGTCTCCCGCATTGTAGGCAGACACTTTACTGTCTGAGCCACCAGGAAAGTCCTTTGCCTGAGGTCACACAGAGAGAGACCTGGATCTCCTCCATCACAAACATCCTGTAAGTCAGTGCCTCTTGCCGAGGAAGCATGCTGGAAGTTTCCAACATACTCTCTAGGCGCTTTCCCAAACCAACTAAGTCAGAATTAAACCAATGACTTTACAGACCAGGAACCTGGAGCCCAGAGATCAGAAGCGGCTTGCCCAAAGTGGCATGGTGAGATTAGGCCAAGCAGGGCCAGAATCCAGGAAAAGACCTGCCTACTAAGTACCATTCATCTGCTCATTGGACGATTCCCTCTCCCCTCCCCCAGAGCCCGCCCCCAAGTCTCCACAGTGACAAGTGACTGGGGCTAGCCCCTGCCCCTCTGATGCTTACCTCATCACGTGGATGCATTCTGGCTCCTTGGTGAAGCTGTAGGCATAGCCACTGGACGTGGTCCCAAAGTCGATGGCCACCACCACGAGAAACGTCTGCTGCTCAGAGACGTTCGGGTCAGCATCATTCTGTGAGATACATCATTTTGTGAGATACACCAAGTAGGGTACAGGGCGTGGGTGGGGGCAGTCAAGGCCGGCTTTCTGGAAGGTTCCACCCTGCCCTGCTGTGCACCCACTGCAGACAGAAGGACATTCCACGTTTGGTTCAAGTCTGCCACGTGGTGAGCCCTGGGGAGAGGACAGGCCTGCCTCCTGTCCACGCGCCCCCCCGACCAACTCAGGGAGAAATGGAAGGTCCTCCTGAGTGGAGGGCCAGGCCAGGTCACTGGGGAGGTCACCTGCCTACACGTGTGCACCACATCCTTTACCAACCATGCGTGAACGTGGCAAATTACAGAAACGCTTCCATTTGAACCAGAAGCCCAGTGGTTCCCTGAGTGACACTGTCTTCCCCCCACTGGCCTCCCCCAGGCCCTACACAGACCTCCAGACCCCGCTCAGCTGTGCCCTGTGTACCCTCCAGGTGACCCCTCCATCTGCCTGGGTGTGTGGGGCAGGGGTGTAGGGCTCAGCATACCAGGAACCTTGCCCAGTCCTGCCACAGTCAGCCATGTGACCCTTGGGGCCCAGAGCCTTTCCTCATCTGTCAAGTGAGTAGGTCAAGTCATTCCAGATTTCCCCAAAAATTTTAAAGCAGTGTAGACTTCCTTTTTAACACCCACAGAACTTCAAATTATACCAATCAACTTGGGATCGAAGAGTATTGATTGGTTAGAGCAAGGGGTGAGAGCCCCACCTACCTGGCCTTTCGTCACACTGCGCCCCATCCCCTTATGTGACTCTGAAGCTTTTCCAGGGAACCCTCAGGGTACAAAGTTTGAAAACCACAGGACCTGGCTCTTCGGTGCCCAAGCCTCTCAGTTTTCCCAAGCCTGAGGGAGTTCCAGAACACAGGCCTTTCCATGGAAGCCAGGACAGTGCCGGGAAAACCAGGACAAGCTGGTGTCCCTCCTTAGTGACGGCTCTGAAGTTCTCAGCAGTGTCTTCTTTGCAGGTCTGAGCAGCTCGTATAAAACCGCCCTTCCCTCCAGGTACTTCTCTCTGGTTGGCTACGTGTAAGTGCCTTGAACAGCTGCCCCACAATACCCATCTGGGGCAGCGTGGGAACCAATGCGCAGTCTCCAGCGCCCCCCTCCCGCCACCCCTGCCACCCCCACACCACCCAGGTCTACTCTCCCGGGCAAGCTGATACAGAAGCAGCTACAGCCACAGCTTTTGGTCACAGCACTTAACTGCACTAGAAAAACCACTGCTTTTCACTGATTCTCCCACCGGCCAGATGTGGCCGCGTCCTCTCAAGAGGGTGCCCCGCAGTCTCTGAGCCCTGAGTCTTTAAAGAGCTGCTTCCCCCTGCCCGCTCATGTTATTCACACCCAGGCCAATGGCTGCAGAAGCACCAGCCACACCACGGAAAGCCTTTTCTGACCCAGAGTAGGGAAAGCTGACTCAGAAAGCAAAGGTAATCAACACATATACTGCCCCCTCCCTACCCCTGACACACATACACACTTCTTACCACAATGTGGGAAGGGGACAGAGGTGTTATTCCTGTGTCCCCCAGGCTCCGGGCCGGAGATGAATATGCAGACGTGGGGGCTGTTTCTGAAAGGAAAGACAAGTGCATCCTGAGAGGTGGTGCAGGCTGAGCTGGAGAGCTGAAATGAGGACTGCGTGGCTTTGCACCTGCGGGAAGTGTTCTCGTCCTTGGAAAGCCAGCTAACGTGGGGCCAGGCTGAACTCCACCCAGAGCGGTAGGGTATCTGATCTGGTTGCCCCATATTTGGTATTTAAAACTTGAACAAATGAGACGCTCCTCTTCTCCCCATGACCACCAAGCCTCTCACTAAGTGCAGTCAATCTCTCAGCACTTAGCACAGAGGCTGTCCAGTCCCTAAACCTACCTTCTTTAGAGCCCATTCTTAACCCAGGCACCAGTATATGGACCAGAGAAGACTGTAGCCCCCCTGAGATGATGTGCAAATTTTGTGTTCATTTTCTTGGAAGGTCATCCACAGCCTTCAGGTTTCCAAAGGGTTTTGGGACCCCACCCAAGATTAACAACCCTAATCACCAGAATAGAGGACAGGGGTTCAACTTCCAGAAAGAACTTCTTTGCTTAGTAGAGGCATCACCTCCTCCCTCCTTCCTTCATGAGGCCCTGCCAGAACACAGGGAACTCATCTTGCTTCAGCGATGCTGAAGGATTTGGACATTCAGTAAGAAAAACCACAGCAGAAAGACATATAGATTAGCTTTCCTGGGCCCACAGTCAGGGTCCCACAACAGACAGAGGTCAAAAGAGAGAAAAGCCAGGAGCGAGGCAGCCTGAACATCATTTGGTTGATTCCCCTGCTGCTCTTACAATTACTCAGGCAACTTCTGAAACCCTGCCAGAGCCCCGTGGCTCTCCCCCAGGGATGAGTTCCCAAGGAGGAGTCACCCCTGGCCCTGGTCAGTGCTGGAAGCTCCATCCCCTCTCCCTGCACACTGCCCAGGACTGGGAGCCTGCAGGGCAAGAAAACAAGGATGGTGGGCTCCCCTGTAGAGGTGATGGCCAGGCTCTTGGCATCGACAAGTCCCAGGTACCATCCAAAGAGTTCTGCAAATACTGCTCCATTCAGTATATAGACTAATTACCTGCTGGGAAAAAATGAGTAATTTGCTACAACAATATGTGGTCAAGGAAACCCAGAGTCTATGAGGTATCTGAGAAAGACCTGTCAACTTCTGGGGAGGCACCAGGAGTGGCACCATCTGCATCTGCTGCCAAATCACTTTGGTTAATCCCACGCGCTTACTGATTTCTTTTCCTGCTTGGTGAGAACTCAAACAGCATCATTACAGTGGGTGCCAAACGAGTTGAGGGAATAAAAGGAATCATGAAAGAGGGAATGCAAAGCCTCGAATCTGCACAGCCACCTCCCTACTCTGCAGGCATCTGTTCCCTCTCCTCCCGATGAGGCTCAGTTCCAACCTTTGGGAGAAAGGCGCAGAAGCAAGTTAAGTACAGAGACCAAAAATCAATCTGTGGGGGAAAGGACTTAAACAGACATTTCTTCAGAGAAGATATGCTAATGGCCGATAAGCACGTGAAAGATGCTTAACTCATTAGTCATTACAGAAATGCACTCATTAGTCAATAGGGAAATCTAAACCATAATGAGATGCTGCTTCACACTCACTAGGATGGCTATATATTTTTTAAAAATAAATAGCAAATGCTGGCAAGGATGTGGAAATATTGAAACCCCTGTATATATCTTGTGGGAATGCAAAATGGTACAGCTGCTGTGATAAACAGTTTGGTAGTTTCTTAAAATGTGAGATATAGTCTTACCATAGACCCAATTCCTTTCCTAGGAATTCCACTCCTGAGTATCTACCCAAAAGAACTGAAAACAAGGATGCTTGTATGTACACGTTCACTGCAGCATTATTTACAAAAACCAAAAAGTGAAAACCACCCAAGTATACATCAACAGATAAATGGATAACAAAAATACGGTACATCCATTCAATGGATTATTATTCGGCTGTAAAAAGGAATGCAGTTCTTATAGATGATACACCATGGATGACCTAGAAAAAATTATGCTAAATGAAATAAGCTGGACACAAAAGGACAAATATCACCTCGTATTCAGAACAGGTAAATGAAATATAGATAGCCAATACAAAAACAGAATAGGCAAATTCATAGAGACAGTAGATTAGAGGTAGTCAGGGGCTGAGGGAGCAAAGATGGATGGGGAATACAAAATTTCGATTTTGGATGATGAAAAAGTTTTAGAAAGAGTAGTAATGGTTACACAACATTGTAAATGTATTGATGCCACTGATTTGCACACCTTCAAATGGTTAAAATGGAAAATTTTATGTTATATATACTTTACCACAATAAAAAAATTATTTTTAAAAAATCAACTTGCTCATCTGAGAGAGGAAGCAGTTTCAGGTTCTACTAGCATCCTGGCTCAATGCTCTTGAAAAGAAAATGGAGACATAATCCTGGCTCCTGGACCAGCCCACAAACTTCAGCTTCCTTGCTCATCACCCAGCACAGGGTACCTCCTTCCATAAAAGCAGGGGAAGTTCAGCATCTCTACTAGTGAAAAGTCTACCCTGCCCCCACCACCCCTGGGGCAGGTGGCATCAGAGAGATGCCATCCTGTACCGGGAGCCACCCTCTCTCCACCTGCTACCTGGAAGGCCTGGGGCCATGTGTCCACATTTGCACAGAAGGTCTTGGAAGAAACCAAATGTCTAATTGCCCAGAAAATCTGGTGTTGGCAATTAGCAAACAAGCTATTATCAGCAGACAAACTATCCACCCCGCTGACTGCTTGGTTCTAATTATCCCATCACTCAGCCCTTCTCGGAGCATGGCCCACTGACTTGTAAAAGAACATGTGTTGGGCCGCACCCAGAACACATGCCTTGGGCCCCAGGAGGACTCCGGGATATGTAAGGACAAGAATCAAGGATTTTTTTGGTTCTCCCCGTACCTCCTTCTGTCTCCCTCCCACCCTGCCTCTGGTTCAGTGGAAATAAATCATTTGACATGATAGCTCAGCCAGGCCTAGAGGCAATTGAACGTCATGGCTGTTCTCCATTAGAAATTAAAATGCAGCTACATTGTGTGATGATTTAAAACTGATTTGCGTGGAAAGTATGGAGGAGTAGGATCTTTATAGACATTTGCATATGAAGCACGCCCATATCTGTAGCTCTAGAGATCCCAAATCAACGATAATTCACCAGTTTATGTGCATCGATCCGCCACAGGAATATACAGAGTCTTCAGTGATGACTTTGTTTTCAAGTTAATATTTCTTTATTTAACTATTTAATATGTCAAAGGGGTGCTCGAAAATTCTTAGGGAAAAGAGTATGGAAATGACTACTTTAGCCCCTGAGGGATGTGTTAAGTTTTCTGGTGTGCTAATAATCCCAACCAATCTTTTTTTTTTTTAATGTATTTCTTTTTAATTTGAGGATAATTGCTTTACAATGTTTGTGGATTTCTGCCATATATCAACATGAATCAGCCATAGGTATGTCTCCTCCCTCTTGAACCGCCCTTCCACCTCCCATCGCATCACACCTCGTTAGGTTGTCACAGAGCACTGGGTTTGAGCTCCCTGCGGCACATAGCAAATTTCCACTGGCTACCTATGCTTCAATGCCAACCAATCTTGAGAGCTTTCATTTAATAGGTGATTTAAAAGAAACACAACAGGGTCAATGGAATATTATCTGTTGTTCTATGGATAATTGGCAGATCGAAGCTAATAGTACCCACTCCAGTACTCTTGCCTGGAGAATCCCATGGATGGAGGAGCCTGGTGGGCTACAGTCCATGGGGTCGCTAAGAGCTGGACACGACTGAGCCACTTCACTCTCACTTTTCACTTTCATGCACTGGAGAAGGAAATGGCAACCCACTCCAGTGTTCTTGCCTTGAGAATCCCAGGGATGGGGGAGCCTGGTGGGCTGCTGTCTCTGGGGTCGCACAGAGTCGAACACAACTGAAGCGACGCAGCAGCAGCAGCAGCAGGAGAGAGTTAATAACATGGAATATCTAATGTACAAGGTCCGTGCTGTGTGTTCTGGCTACCACTTAAACCTGGGCCATTATCTACAGTAAGAAACACCAACTGTCATTAATTGTGACCCTGTTTATGCTTCTCTGTAAAGCCTATATAATAACATCTGCCCTGAGACGATCCCCACCTACATGATATTCCAGTTCAGTATACACGGAGTAACTCTGGCATTTCAAGAGCAGAAGAGAAAGGCAATGCTGAAAGCCTGAAAAGAATAGAGAGTTTTAGAGCGCAGGCTTGGAAGAGAGAAAGGAAACTGATGAAAAGAAAACTGATGCCCATCTGCAAAGGTAGGGATAGGGGCTGGTAAAACAGATTAAAGAAAAAATGCTTTACCAGAAGTGTGGTCCAGGGCAGAGCCGAGGCATCTGGGAGTTCTAAGAAATACCTACTCCGCTGTTTAAACTAGATTAAACAGATCCTCAAAGCATCTTCCATTTTAAGCACTAAGTACCCTGAAATGCAGTAACATAGAGGGATTTGATGATTTCACATCATGGAATCAGAAAAACACAGAATATTTCAAGAATGCAAAGTATCAGCCACAGAATTAAGTGGAGGAGGAAGAGACCGGAAGCTTTCTACCACCAGAAAATAATCCTCAGGTCTTTTTGACATTAGTCATAGATGATTCACCATTACTTAGGTCATTTACCTACTGTGCATCTTTATTCATTTAGTGACCATAAAAATAAATCTGAGTTTTCCTCTAGAGCTTGTTATGCAGAGTGAAGCAAGTCACAAAGAGAAAAACAAGTGTCATGTATTAACGCGTATATATGGAATCTAGACAGATGGTACTGATAAGCCTATTCACAGGGCAGGAATAGAGATTCAGACATAGACAGTGGACTTATGGACAGAGCAGGGGCAGGACAGGGTGGGACGAACTGAGAGAGTAACACTGAAATTCTGATGTATACATTACCATATATAAAATAGGTAGCTCATGGGAAGCTGCGTATAACACAGGGAGCTCAACCCGCCGCTCTGTGACAATCTGGAGGGTGTGAATGGGGTGGGAAGGAGGGTCAAGAAGGAGGGGACACATGCATACCTATGGCTGATTCATGTTGATGTATCTCAGGAACCAACACAATATTGTAAAACAATGATCCTCCAATTAAAAATAATTTTTTTTAAAAAGAAAAATAATAAAAGAGTACTTGTGACATTTTAAATAAACAAACACAGGTATTCCTAAGTTCACTCTTAACTTGTGACTCAGCACCCAAAACATTCTTCAACCAAGTCATTTAAAAATTAATTTTTGCAGCAAAGAGGAATATATAAATAAATGAAAATATGCAGCCAAGTAGAGGATATCAATAAGTAAAAATTGGACTCAACCAACAAGTCTCCTGCCATAGGATTTTTTAGACCCCAAAGCAGGTAATAGAGGAAGAACTAGTTGAACTTGTGAGGTTAATACTCATCACTTGCCTTAACGGTGTAATAATTAAAATATAGGCTTCATCAGAGTTCCTGCTATAAAACGCGAGACATGTAAAAGCCAGACACCTTTTTATTTGCTCCTGGCTCTAATGGCTTTAATCAAAGCAGACGCTCCTAAAATAAAAAATAGTCGACAAAAGAACCTCAGGGACAGCCATAATTCATGAATGTGCTTGTTGTTCTCTGCTGGAGACATTAGTCAGCAAATGGCCGTGAGCAGAATCGTGGACTTTCTGAGATACATTAAATCGATCCTGCTCCATAAATACATTTTAAAGGATGAAGACAGAACCGTTGGGCTGATGTTATTTTACAAGGCTCCAGGCTCATGCAAAACGACAGGTGGTCTCAAACAATGGTGACTCCCCAGATTTTTCAAACAGGCCTCCTTGCTAGCTTTCAGATTTATGCTCTATCACACAAATGCTGAATTTCCAAAGGATTTTTAAGATTTAGTCCTTATGATTTCTAAAAACACTATATGCTCATTTCTTTTCTCCTGATAACAGTGAGACAACAGGTATTTGCTGACAATTGCCTAAAATCAGGCTCTTTGAAAAAAAGCTCTCCCTTTCTCTTTCCTTATATTCCCTCCTTGTAGTATCATCTTTGACAATTGATCAGTTCAAGGTCATGTGTAGGTTACTGGCAAATACCTTTTAAGAAAGAAAATAAAAATTTTTTATTACCCTGTAACAGACTGCATGGCTAGCTGAACTAATGCATTATTACCGTAAACTCAACTTCCATTTCAGTAAATAATTTATGGGGTTTTTTTTAATCACCATGGTTGATGTTCAGAGTAATGGAAATTTTATTGGTGTGAACCAGGAGACCCTCCGAGCTTCAAAGAACACTGAGTGTAAAATAGCTTCTCTCTAAATGCTGAATAATAATTATAGAAATAAGCATTTATAGTGGCAGAAAAAACAGCATCAGGCAGTGGGGGCCTGCATCAACCCATCCTGACACTGAGCAGCATTTTCCAGTTACCCTCCCCTTCACTAAATGGTTGAGATGAGATGCCCCAGTGACAGAGACCTGGACAGTGAGGTTTCCCCAGAGGCAGTGAGATCCCCAAGTTCCTGCAACCTCAGACCATGAGTGGGGCACAGTTCATAATTCTCTCTTAACCACAAGTTCACAGGCACATGTGTGTCCAGCCAGCTGCTGTGGGGAGGTGAGGAAATGCCTTATAAACCAACAAGCTTTCCTATTAATTTTCACGAATTATATGCAGCAGCCTCACAGCCCCTGCCCACTGGGACGCAGCATTTGGAGAGGCTCCACCAGATCACCCCATACACAGTATTAAGATACTTTTGTCCACTTGGCTTCTCTTTCACAGACTCTGGGCTCATCTGGGCAAAGCCATGCCTTCTTTATCTCTGATTCCTCAGCTCATGACTTGTTACAGGCACTCAGCATATGTTGGATGGATAAATGGTTGGATAGATGGACATGTGGAAGAATGGATGGATGGATGGATGGGTGGGTGGGTGGTTAGG
>NW_011495018.1:14364012-14369552 GCF_000754665.1 Bison bison bison | reverse complement strand
TAGGGGGTATATGAGTGGTTAGGTGGGTGGGTGGGTGAGTAGATGGCTGAGTGGGTGGGTGGATAGATGGATGACTGGGTGGGTAGATAGATGGATGGATAGATGGGTGGTTGTGTGGGTAGATGGATGGAGGGATGGATGGGTGGATAGATGGGTGGGTAGACAGATGGGTGGATGGATGGGTGGGTGGATATTTCTGTGTGCCCAAAAGTGGACTCAGTGACTATCTATAGACTTAGAGGGCCACTGACGTCTTTCCAATTGAGGCATCAAACATCCCCTCCCCTGGGTCAGGATATTAGTAATAAACACACCTAGTTACCCCCAACAATGTAGGCATACATGTGTGCATGTGTGACGAAATCCATCTCTCCTCATATGTCCCCTCTGGTCAATGCAACCACCATAGCTCCCAGAAGGGAAATCTAGATTGCTCCTTCCCTTCTCACTGCATTCCCAACCTCTGTCATTCCTACTTCTTAGCATTTCTCACAGTCAGCCTTCCTCTGCAACCTCACCGTCACAATGTTGGTCCAGACCCTGCTGACCCTTATCAGGGTTCCGGCACCACCTCTCCCAGTCTCCCCACTCTGAGTCTCTCCATCCAAATCAGGATTCCCTGCAGTCAGAGGCACCTGGTCAGAGCTGAGGTCTGCTCATATTACTTGACCAGGCTAGGGCCTTCTGTTCCCATCCCCCACAGGATAAATCTAGCATATAGCTCGCACCTGGGCCTTTAAAAGTCCACCCCACCACCCTCTGCAGCCTCATCTCCTTCCATCGCCCTCAGCCCTGACCCCATCTAGTCCTTTCACAGACTCTGAAACACGTGTGCTCTATCCAGCCTCCCGACCTTTGCACATACCGTTCCCCTGCCTGGAGTGCACCCCACTTCCACCCCATCCTCCTGGGAACTCCCCCTCCGAAAGTCAGTCCCCTCTGTTTGTGGGAGAAGAGATTTCTCTGTTCTCTCTGAACAGAGGAGAGACGAGCTTGCTTGTCTGGGGACTGACCAGCTAAACCCAGACTCGTGGACACACTAAGAACAACAGCTAGTTTTCATCAGGAAATAAGTTACAAGGAAAATACACAAGAAGGAAGGAGGGGAAACTATAGATCAAAGGGTCTCAAATTCTGAGGTGCATCAGAGTCACCTGGACCACTTATTAAAACATATGTGCAGACCCCTCTCCCCTCAAAGTTTCTACTCCAGTGGGTCTGGGGATGCTGAGTAAAGGCATTTCTATTGAGTCAGCAGGCCATCTGGATCAGCCCCAGAAATAGACTGCCATAGCTTAAAAGAAAGACAAAGCAACTCCAGTCACTGCCATGCTTGGGGCTTTATTGGACCATGATTCAGAGGAACAACAAAATTTAAAAGACAACTGGAAATGTAAAGACTGCCCAGACACTGATAACACGAAGAAATTACTGCTAATGGTGGAATTATGTAGTTTTTAAGAGTAGTTATCCACTAGCGAACCATTCTGAAATATTTACAGATGAAACAACATGATATCTGGGATGCTCATCAAAATAATACGGGAGGGGAGGGACAGAGATTAAACGATATTGGCCACAAACTGATCATGATCGAACCTGGTGACAGATTCATGGGGGACTGAATACATTATTTGCCCTCCTTTTGTGTGCTTTAAACTTTGATAAAAGAGTAGGTGTTTTCATATACCAGCTTTATGTCCATCTGCCTCCTGCTGAGAGGGTGCGATTGATGTTTTTCTTATGCTGTGTTATCAGTGACAGCACCTGGCCCATATACAGTAGGCGCTCCAGACATTTGTCAAGTGAATGAACAAGCGAGTAAGAATATATGTTCACTTAAACCTAAATATGTGGACTTTAAAGGCCTAGGAAGGTTTCTGACCCGGGTCACCAGTGGGTGAGGGGTACAGGTCCAGGTGGTTTCTCAGGAGCTGGGCCTGTGGGGACAGCCCTTGAAGGAGTCAATTTCAGCAGGTGCCACCAGACCCCCTTGCAGGCAGCAAAGCAGACGTCCGGCCACCGGCTGAGTGGCTCCCACTCTGAGGCGAGCTCCTGCCCAGCTTCAGATACAAGGCCCTCCGAGGCTGAAACAAGTGCTGCAAACTCAGGGTCTCGGAGGAGGCAGGGGCTGCCCCCCGCACACTTCTGGGTCCCTCCATGCTCTGAGAAATCAAGAGCTGCCCCTGTAGACAGGCAGGGTTTCTCCAAGCCCAGGACACACCCTCTGAGCTGTGTTCAGACTCGTTGGGCTCCCAGGCCTCTGTGAAGGCCTTGGCATCTCCTCCCTCCGACTGAGAGATGGCCAGCAGCAATGCCAATGTCAGATGTCACCCTGTGACCCTTTGTGCTAAAAGAACAAATGCCAGAAAGGGAGGGGGTGTCCCGCGGGGATGGGCTGCAGGCAGAGTGTCCTCCATGTTCAGGCAGAGCAGTCAGCTTGGGCCACAGGCTCGAGGGCTGTGTCTCCCCAGAGTCAGGGCAGCTTGAGAACAGGAGCGACACTGAAGCTGGCTCCTTGGCCGCCGTTCTCAGAGGAAAGTAAGGAAGCAAAATGGCTCCTGGTGAGGATGCAGAACACGGCGCAGCAGGTGGAGAGCCTGGACGCCGGCTTGTGAGCCTGGAGAAGCTACCTCACCTCTCAGGCACATCTTCTCTCCGTGAAGTGGGAATTCAGGTTCCCAGGGCCTCTGTCCCTACTATTTCAATGAACAAAGGAGGTAAGCCCTTGGAAATAGATAACGACCGACACTCACCATTAGCTGAATTCCTTCATGGAGTCAGATATTTATGTCTGTTTTTTTTTTTTTTTAATTTAGGCTATTTTGCAAGTTTATTAAACTCAAATTATTAATTTGAAATTATTAGAATACAAACTCAGAAATCTATTAGGAAAGCTGTCATGGTCGGTGCTCACTGAATGCGAGCTTCATGCCATGCTAAGAGCAGTTTTTAAAGGTGGCTTAGATGGTAAAGAACCTACCTGCAATGCAGGAGACCCCGGGTTTGATCCTTGGGTCAGGAAGATTCCCTTAAGAAGGGAATGGCTACCCACTCCAGTATTCTTGCCTGGAGAACTGCATGGACAGAGAGCCTTGAGGGCTACAGTCCATGGGGTTGCAAAGAGCCGGACACGACTGAGTGACTAGCACTTTCACTATATGGGCTTCTCTGTAGCTCAGCTGGTAAAGAATCTGCCTGCAATGCAGGAGACCCTGGTTCAATTCCTGGGTAGGGAAGATCCTCTGGAGAAGGGATAGACTACCCACTCCAGTATTCTTAGGCTTCCCTGGTGGCTCAGCTGGTAAAGAATCTCCCTGCAGTGCAGGAGACCTGGCTTTGATCCCTGGTTTGGGAAGATCCCCTGGAGAAGGGAACAGCTATCCACTCCAGTATTCTGGCCTGGAGAATTCCATGGGCTATATAGTCCATGGGGTCACAAAGAGTTGGACATGACTGAGTGACTTTCACTTAAGAGTTTTACAAGTGTTTCTGGAGGAAGCCTAGGGTTTCCAAGTGGTAAAACAAAAAACAAACAAAAAAAAACCTGCCTGCCAATGCAGGAGACATAAAAAATGCAGGTTCAATCTCTGGGTGGGGCAGATCCCCTGGAGGAGGGCATGGCAACCCACTCTAGTATTCTTGCCTGGAGAACCCCATGGACAGAGGAGCCTGGTTAGCTACAGTCAGTGGGGTCCACAGAGTTGGACACTACTGAAGCAACTTAGCACACACGCATGGAGGAAGCCTGCTGTTTAGGGGGCTAGAGGTACTGTCATCACTCCCACTCAATGGATGAGAAACTAAGTACGGTCTAAAAGGTTAAGAAAGAAGCCCGCACTGTTTGGATGCAGCCCAGATGAATTCAGAGCTCACCACCTCTGGTCTGCACCCCTGCACCGTACCCAGTACCAGGCCCCACACAGGTACTGTTTCTCTTGAAAGCTGAAATTACGAGAGAGGTGTTACCGTAAATCCCGATTTCGGAAGCAGGGGAAGTCAGGGGGTCACAATCACAGGGCACCTCCAAGCCCCAGCAGCTGTCTCTGCCTCCAGGCTCAGAAGACTGTGTGGTTTGCCCTTCCTTGGGCTCCATAGCTTCAAGGGGCTCTCCACTTCAAAAATCATAATTCTTCAAATGCAAATACCAGGGTGGGAGGAGCTATGATAACACAGAGGTTCAGAGTCAGGAAAGCCTGGCCTCAAGTCCTAGTACGGCTGCTTCCCAGAGACATGCCCTAAAATGAGCTACTGAGCCTCTTCAAACTTCAGTTTTCTCACCTGGAAAATGGAGAGGGGAGGGATCATGATGATGGTGATACATATTGAGGATCACTGCCAAATAAAGCATGAATAAATGAAATAATGTCTACAAAGCCTGGTGCACGGCATGTGCCTAAGTGATAAAAGTGAAAGTCGCTCAGTCGTGTCCGACTCTTTGCGACCCAATGGACTATACCGTCCATGAAATTCTCCAGGTCAGAATACTGGAGTGGGTAGCCTTTCCCTTCTCCAGGGGATCTTCCCAACCCAGGGATTAAACTCAGGTCTCCCGCATTGCTCTCCCGCATTGCAGGTGGATTCTTTACCAGCTGAGCCACCAGAGAAGCCCAAGAATACTGGAGTGGGTAGCCTATCCCTTCTCCAGCAGACCCAGGAATTGAACCGGGGTGTCCTGCATTGCAAGTGGATTCTTTACCAACTGAGCTATCAGGGAAGCTCTACCTAGATGGTATTTATTATCCTTTCCACCATCATCATCAAATAGGTCCAACAGCTGTTAAGAAAAAACAGCCATGTTCTTATACCAGGGGACAGGCAGAGCCTTCACTTATGCACAAGGGCAGCAAATGCATTTCCTTTACATCAGGCTTCTCTGGGCTCGTTAATCAAGGATAAAATGTCTCACCAGACAGGAACTTGGCAAACAGAACCTTTAGAAAAGCTCTTAATGATGGGAAACATGAGGGCTTTGCTGCCATGGGTTAGTGAGACTGTCTGGCCCTGACTTCCCGCTCAGGCCATCTGCTCATCTCAGGGGCATTTTCAGAATAACCAAGGAGAACTTGGGGAGCCACGTGGTCCTTTTCATCGGGCAATTAAACTCAGGCCTTCTTGGCCTCTGTTGGGTTGGCCAAAAACTTCATTCGGACTTTTTGTGACATCTCACGGAGAAACCCAAACAAACTTTTTAACCAACCTA
Organism: Bison bison bison; assembly: GCF_000754665.1. NCBI lineage: Eukaryota > Metazoa > Chordata > Mammalia > Artiodactyla > Bovidae > Bison > Bison bison. The sequence goes on along the minus strand of NW_011495018.1, from coordinate 14,364,349 downwards.
ATACAACCACTGGATCATGGAAAAAGCAAGAGAGTTCCAGAAAAACATCTATTTCTGCTTTATTGACTATGCCAAAGCCTTTGACTGTGTGGATCACAATAAACTGTGGAAAATTCTGAAAGAGATGGGAATACCAGACCACCTGACCTGCCTCTTGAGAAATCTGTATGCAGGTCAGGAAGCAACAGTTAGAACTGGACATGGAACAACAGACTGGTTCCAAATAGGAAAAGGAGTATGTCAAGGCTGTATATTGTCACCCTGCTTATTTAACTTCTATGCAGAGTACATCATGAGAAACGCTGGACTGGAAGAAGCACAAGCTGGAATCAAGATT
>NW_011495018.1:14350046-14363885 GCF_000754665.1 Bison bison bison | reverse complement strand
CAGAGACATTACTTTGCCAACAAAGGTCCATCTAGTCGAGGCTATAGTTTTTCCAGTGGTCATGTATGGATGTGAGAGTTGGACTGTGAAGAAGGCTGAGTGCCAAAGAATTGATGCTTTTGAACTGTGGTGTTGGAGAAGACTCTTGAGAGTCCCTTGGACTGCAAGGAGATCTAACCAGTCCATTCTGAAGGAGATCAGCCCTGGGATTTCTTTGGAAGGAATGATGCTAAAGCTGAAACTCCAGTACTTTGGCCACCTCATGTGAAGAGTTGACACACTGGAAAAGACTCTAATGCTGGGAGAGATTGGGGGCAGGAGGAGAAGGGGACAACAGAGGATGAGATGGCTGGATGGCATCACTGACTTGATGGACGTGAGTCTGAGTGAACTCCGGGAGTTGGTGACGGACAGGGAGGCCTGGCGTGCTGCGATTCATGGGGTCGCAAAGAGTTGCACACAACTGAGCGACTGAACTGAACTGACCTGAATACAACGAAGCACATTTTTGAATTGACCAGGTTAAAAAATGAATCACTCTCCCACCAAGGAAAAGATTCCATTTGCCTGGGCACCTGGAAGGCCAGGGTTTAGACTTCCCCAGTTTCTATTGTGAACAGCCTTGGGACAGCTCAACCCACAGAGGCCGTGACACAGCTGGCACTGACTCTACTGAGACTAAAGCCAGGGGCAACGGCACTCCAGCTTGTTGGTCTGCCCTGGACGGGCATAATTCACCTCCCAGACACTCACTGTCTGTCCCTGGGGAAGGGAGAAGAGGGAGAAGCAGAATAGGGGGTAAGGGTTGAAGAGACAGACAGCTGGTTCACTCCCTTTAGCTGAACCCTCTGATAAGAGAACTGTGCCACCTCCAGGGAGGGAGGATTGCCCTTAGCCCACTTGCTCCCCAAACCAGAACCCAAGCACTAACCTGCTGCACTCTGGATCCATGCACCTTACACACCCCTCTAAGGAGTGTATTGACAGAAGAAATGTCCCCAAACAGTGGCACATCCACCCCTGGGCAGAGGTGCCATTTTCTTACCACAAAGGGGCCCTCCCAAGCCATGCACTGAAGAGCTATATTGCCCAGAATGAACACCTTATTCTAATTTTTGCACTCAGAGCAGATCTTTTTCTAATTCACCTAAAAGCACTATGAAAGGCAGCCATGGCACTTTACTATAAAAAAAGGGACGGAAATGCCTGGAAAGGTACTGAATTCTGCATCACTAGAGGAGTTCAAGTGGAAGCCAGGCCACCATTCCATAGAAGAGCAACAGAGGGTCAGAAAGAGAGAACGTGGGACTGGGGAGGAGTGGATACCAGGCTGTACGGATTAAGGCATTCAACCAAGATTCACTGCGCACAGGACTCACTACCCGCTGGGAGCTGCAGAAGCTCTGTGGCACTGCCATGAAGCTCAGGAGTGTTGGACCTGTGGGGACTAGTTCAAATCCCAGCTTAGTTACTTACTGATCTGTGTGTACAGCCGCATCCACTAAGGTGATTCTGACGCTTTGCGACCCTAGGACTATATCTCACCAGGCTCCTCTGTCCATGGGATTCTCCAGGCAAGAATACTGGAGTGGGTTGCCAGGGGATCTTCCCTATCTAAGGATCAAACCCATGTCTCCTGTGGCTCCTGCATTGCAGGCAGATTCTGTACCACCAAACCACCAGAGAAGCCTCTCCCTTCTTAACTAAACACCGATTTTATATGACTAGGGGGGAGGAGTGACTCTTTCCAAGATCCAGGGTAGATCCTGAGTAGTCTGAACCAACCATGGAAACCCCTTTTTCCTTCCAGTGATGGATGTGGGAATGGGTTTGTGACTCACCATTCTGGCTGATGGAGCATGAAGGGAAGTTTGCTTGAAGCATGAAGCTTGGAGCATGAAGGAGGCTCCTGGGAAAGAAATGCCCTGACCCTCAAGTGAGCCCAAGAGGCCAGCACCTGTGGCCGCCATCTTGCCACCAGCCCAAGATGCAGCCAGCATAGAAAGAACCTCCATTTATTCTTCAGGGGGCGTCTATGAGCTGCTGAATACCTGCTTTGGAGCCCACTAGACCTCTGAATTTCCCATTCATGGTGACAACTGATTTCCTCCTCTAGAAACAAGATAAAGTCAGGTTTTCCACACTTTGCAGCTAAAAACTGATTCATAGTGTGCAAGCTTGAACAAATAACTAAACTTCCCTGTGGCTCAGTTTTCCTTCCGTATTAAACAGAGATAATAATAATTCTTCCTGGAATTAATAAGAATTCAATAAGAATAATGCAGGTCAAGGTCTTAACAAGTGTAATTATTATTCCTTATAGTGTCTCATTTTATCTTTACAAACAACCCAGCAAGGTAAGAAATAGGTAGTTATTAGTCCCATTTAACAGCAGAGGAAACCAAGGCAGAGAGAGGGTAAGCATATCCCCCAAATCTCATAGCTAGTAAGTACCTGTCTCCAATGCCCAAGCTCCTTCTTTCCACCATCTTCCAGTCCTGAGGCTCCATGACCCTAGGACTGGCCCAAACCTGTACCATTGGTAACTTGCAGCAAAGAGCAGTGAAAACTCAGAGCTCTGAGTGGAGAATGGGAATTTGGAGGGATTGCTAGTGGGTATGAGTTTTTTTGGGCTTCCCAGATGGTGCTAGTGGTAAAGAATCTGTGTGCCAATGCAGGAGACCTAAGAGATGAGGGTTCGATCAGGAGGATCCCCTGGAGAAGGAAATGGCAACCCACTCCACTATTCTTGCCTGGAGAATCCCATGGACAGAGGGGCTTGGCACACATGACTGAAATAACTGAGCACGCACACATGAGTTTCTTTGGGGGTGAAGAAAATGCTCTGGAATTTGATAGCGGGGATGGTTACACAACCTTGTGAATATACTAAAACCACTGAATTGTTTTAAAGGCAGATTTTATAATATGTGAATTATATCCCAATTAAAAAAAAATCAGAGAGCTGCAGGAAACCACCTTGTAAGGACAACTGTCCCCTAGCCAGCCTGCCCTCAGGAGCACAGCCCTCCTTCCTGGGTGGCATCAGCTGCTTCAGCCATCCTGACTGCTGCTCTCTCCCTGGACGGAGGCCAACCTTTCTGACAAGGCAGGGTTCAGCAATTCTCCCAGAATGCCTGCTGACTACAGCCAGGCCGGGGGCAACAGCTGGCACTGGTCTGTCCCCAGACACCCCGCTCTTTAGCAACATAAGAATGTGGGCACAGAGCGGGGTCAGTGCCCCAGGTCACCGGCTGTGTCTTCACTTTTCCCCTAGATGCTCTGAAGCCGGCTGGCTAGACTCCCAAGGGACAGGCATTCTGACAGAGAACTGCGGACAGAGGGCTTGCCGACGCTTCCCCTCAGATAAGCAGTTTCAAGGGATAGAATAAACAGCAGGAGAAGCGCCCGACATCCTGCAGCCACACTAACCCTTGACAGGAGTCACAGCCTCGTCTTAGCAGGAGGGCCAAGTGCACCAGAGTGAAAACAGTCTTCTGTTAATTATTCACAAGCGCCTGTGGCCTGGGCCTGGGTCCTGGGCCGAGCGGTACTCAGGAGTCTAAGAAATTCCTGCTTCCAAAATATAAAGGAAAAGAGAAGAGAAAGACCACAAAAGGGCTCAAAAGAGCCCCTGCGGAGGTCCAGCATGGCCCATCCACTGCAGCCTGAAGCAGGGCTTTCAAGGAGGACAAATGCCCTCCAGCACAGGCACCCTGGCACCCACCCATCACAGACCACCCCTCACATGCTGGGTGAAGACTTCATGTCAGCTGGAGGGAGAGAAAGTCCTACCAGAGATTTTTAAAGACTAAGTGTAAACCCCCGAATTCTTATTTCATACAAAACCTTCACATGGATTGACATTCTCACAAAGATGGAATCAGTAAACTGGAACTTTGACTTTGCTAAATTAAGTTTACATGGCACAATTTCAAGAGTAACTATGCTTGAAAAGAGTTAAAATAGAATATCTAACTTCCAGAGCAGTCATGGGAGATTAAAAGGAAAAAGAAGAACGAAAAACTAGTGGACAATTCCCCTAGGACAGAATTTGCTCAGAAGTTTGTGTTAGTCACTCAGTCGTGTCCGACTCTCTGCGACTGCATGAACTGTCTCCCACCAGGCTCCTCCGTCCATGGGATTCTCTAGGCAAGAATACTGGAGTGGGTTGCTATTCCCTTCTCCGGGGGATCTTCCCAATCCAGGGATTGAACCCAGGTCTCCTGCACTGCAGGCAGACTCTTTACCATCTGAGTCACCAGGGAAGCCCCGAAGAATATAAAGACCAAAGAGTATATTCTTCTCCCAAAGAACATAAAGACCATCTTAGGGACTTTTCCCAAGAATGAGGCTTACTTACTTCCTCAGGCTACTCCACAGAGCAGCAGGAAACCCTAAGCCCCAGGACCCAGAGGGTCCCCAAGAGCACCCCAAGAGCCACATAACGCCAAGCAGCTATGATGACCTAGCAGAGCTTCCGCATGAAGACACCAGAGCCAGCTCCTGTCCCAGACCGAGCAGGTGCTGACCACGGAACTTTGATCCATTTTCTCCTCTGAACTAAAAGCAAGTCCAATTACAATGAAAACAAAACAACAAAACTCCTGGTGTGAATCGCTACAGCAGGATGCTGCTGCTGCTGCATCACTTCAGTCGTGTCCAACTCTGTGCAACCCCATAGACGGCAGCCCACCAGGCTCCTCTGTCCCCAGGATTCTCCAGGCAAGAATACTGGAGTGGGGTGCCACTGCCTTCTCCCTACAGCGGGATAGGAGGAAACACACCACAAACTCCTGCTAATCTCCGTAGCACCCCCCACCCATCCCCACCATGTAGCAATGCAAACGTGAGTCCTTCCAAACCCTCTCCTGAGCTGAGGAGGGGATAGCAAGCATCAAAACCATGTGAATCCCAGGAAATAATACACATTTTATGTTTAGGGGCCATGAGGAGGCCACACAGAGGGCCCCAGATGCCAAAACACAGCTCCAACTCGGGTGCCCACACCCTGGTGCACGCCTGGTATTTGGGCCACGTGGCTTCCCAGGATCCCGGGTTTCAATCTCTAGCGCCCAGGCAGGCAAGAACCGAGGGCTAAGGAATGGGACTTTGCACCCTGGCTGCTACCTATGGATGGCCAGCTGCCCAACCTTGGGCTTAGGAAGCCATCCCACCCTCCATAAGCCCAGAGAGGTGTTTCTTGGCTTTCCATTGCTGCTGTGCCCAGGGTCTGTCCCTCCCGGCACCCAGACCTGCTTCCTGCACTAAGTCTAACCGTACGCCGTGACGGCTTCAGACTTCATCATTATCTTTAACAGCTCCGTCTGGAACTCAGTTAATCAGCGGCTACCTCCTCTTCGGAGCAGAATGGTCAGATGCAGAGTGACCAGCCTGCCTCCCACTCCAGGCACATCCCCGCCCACTGAGCTGGAATGTCTGAGCACAGGGCAGTGACCTCCGGGAGGGGCCCACAGGAATGCCTGGGGCTGGGAAAGCAGCAGCTGGTCACGGGGACATCCACACAGCCCGTTCCCCCCCGCCTTGTCTCCCTGCCCCTCTCTCTCCACAGACCTAATACAGGAAGATCCCCAAGGTGTGGCCACAAGTCTGGGGACAGTCTGAGCTAGTGAATGAGAAGACTTCCAGAAATAACCGTGCAGCAGGGAAGCTGGCAGGGGCCACAGGGCATCACTTCAGCATCCCGGCAAGTCCATCAGCAGAGCAGACAAGGGCCCCAGCCCCCGTGTGTCTGCCCACACCCTCCCCGGCCCCAACCCCACTGGGCCACCATTTGTCTTGTCCAGTGGTTACACATCACAGGAGTATTTAATGTGTGAGGATCCAACTCTGAGTTCTCAGGCCACTACAGAGCAAGTGATCTCCATTTAAATATTATAATTAAGAACACTGGAAACTTCTATCTTGCTCATGAACTCTTTATTAGACACCATGGTAAGTGCCATGGGGGACTGAGGTCGGAGGGGGCAGGCCCAGTATGGTGAGGTTCGACTGGCCTCTTGAAGGGCAAATTTGCTGAGTGAATGAGATGGGGGGAGGGAGCTCTAGGCAGAAGGAAGAGCACAGGCAATGACACAGCGGTGGAGAGCTTCCCAGAGGCCTTGCACCCTGCCTCCAGGCTGCCCCCCCGGATTGCATCACAACCACCAATCTCATCAGGTTACCCCAGCCTCAGGCACCTGCCGTGGCTCTCCCCCACCTTCGTATCAGACCTAACTCTTTAACCAATCAGACAGCTCCATTAGCCCCTCATTACTGCCTCCCCCATCATGACAGCCCCCAGACAACCCCTGCACCAGCTGGGCTGTGTTCTCTGCCATCTGGGAAGCCATCTGCCATACCCCCGGCCCTCTTGTGCACCTGTGCGCAGGGAGAAAAGGCCCCACTAACCTTCCTGTAGGAGGAACTGACCCTCGTGGCTGCCTCCAACCAGGCACAGCTTTGAGCTACTCTTCCAGGGGTGGGAGACGGGATCAAGGTCACAGAGTTAGCCGGGCTGAAAAAGAACACCCGGTTCCACCCTCACCAGCTCTGCCACCGACGGGACTCTGCCCTGGGCCTCAGTTTCCACAGCTGCAACCTGGGCTAATGACCATTCCTCATCACAGGGCTGTGTGGAGACCACTAGGGAAGGCCTGTGAGAAAACGCCAGCCCCAAGCTGGGTGCGGAGCAGGAGTGTGTGTGTGCCAAGTCACTTCAGTCCTATCTGACTCTTTGCCACCCCATGGACTGTAGCCCGCCAGGCTCCTCTGTCCATGGGATTCTCCAGGCAAGAACACTGGAGTGGGTTGCCATGCCCTCCTCCAGGGGATCATTCCCAACCCAGGGATCGGACCCATGTCTCTTATGTCTCCTGCACTGGCAGACAGGTTCTTTACCACTAGTGCCACCTGGGAAGCCCCAAGAAGCACAGGTACACCCATCATCCCCAGCGCCAGGGCACACACCTGCTGGCTGAGGTTCTCGACCTGAGAGCCACTAAGCCGCCTGGACCAGAGGAGGCCCTCCCCCACCACGTGCCCACCCCAGAAACCACTGCAGGCAAGCGAGGTGGCCAGCCGGGCTGAGCCACACTTGTGCTTCACAGCCCAGCATTTCTGCTTGAGCTGACCATCCCCACCCCGTGAGCCAGCAACTCCACCACCAGGACTCTACCCGAGAGACACGAGTCTGTGTACATATCCACCAAAGGCTCTGTTCCAGAAGGTTCACAGCAGGCTTTTCATCATCGCCCAAACCCGGAAACAATCCAAACATTCGTTCACAGGAGAACAGATGAACAAAGTATGGTACGGCTGTGCACTGAAATACTACTCAGCAATCAAAGGGAGCAGAATCCAACACACCCAGCAACATGAACAAACCTCAGAAGCACTGCATTGACTGGAAGACCTTGAACGTGAAAGAACAGATGCTCTCAGCTTCCAATCATATGAAGTTCAGGCACATGTAAGGTGAAAGGTGTCGTTAGAACAATGGTTAACTCACAGCAGAGATAGAGACTGGAATGGGGTATAAGGGAACCTTCTAGAATGATGAAGATGTCCTGTCTTGCCTTGCATGGCAGTTATGCAGTGTATCTGCCTCCTATTGCTGCTGTAATAAATTATCACAAACTCAGTGACTTCAAACCAGACAGTGCTGGAAGTAAGAAGTCTGACACAGGTCTCACCAGGCCAAAATCAAAGTGTCTACAGGACTACATTCCTCCTTCTGAAGGTTCCAGGGGAAAATCCATTCCGTTGCCTTTCCCAGCTTCTAGAGGATACCTGTATTCCTTGGATTGTGTCCCCTGGCTCCATCTTCAAAGCCAGCAGCATAGCACCTCCCAATCTCTGTGACCCTCCTGCCTCCTCTTTTATGTATAAGGACCCTTGGGGTTACAATGAGCCCCCTGATAATCCAGGACAATCTCTCCTTCTCAAACCCCTTAATGGAATCACATCTGTAAAGTCCCTTTGGCCATGCAAGGTACCGCATGTGAATGTCCCAGGGGAGTAGGACATGGACATCCTGAAGGGCCATCATTGGGCTCATCACACAAGTATCAGTTCAGTTCAGTCACTCAGTCGTGTCTGACCGACTCTTTGTGACCCCAAGGACTGCAGCATGCCAGGCCTCCCTGTCCATCACCAACTCCCAAAGCTTGCTCAAACTCATGTCCATTGAGTCGGTGATGCCATCCAACCATCTCATCCTCTTGTCCCCTTCTCCTCTTGCATTCAATCTTGCCCAGCATCAGGGTCTTTTCCAGTGAGTCAGTTCTTGGCAACAGGTGGTCAAAGTATTGGAGCTTCAGCATCAGTCCTTCCAATGAATATTCAGGACTGATCTCCTTTAGGATTGACTGGTTTGATCTTCTTGCAGTCCTAGGGACTCTCAAGAGTCTTCTCCAATAGCACAGTTCAAAAGCGTCAATTCTTTGGCACTCAGCTTTCTTTACAGTCCAACTCTCACATCCATACATGACTACTACTTGTGTATACCACAGAAGTATATGGGGTGTGTGTGTGTATATATATATGTATATAAATATATATATGTATGTATGTGTGTGTTAAGGGGTAAAAACCCATGAACTGAACACTTAACATGTGTAGGCTTACAGTATGTAAATTATACCAATAATAAAAATAAACAGCATACAAGAAGGACACCTGTAACCTGGGCTGTGGGTGTTACATCTGGGGCATGGCATTGCCGGCACCATCTCACTTAATCTTCACACCTGCCCTGCATTATCAACTGCTTTCCAGAAACCAAGGCATGAGGAGATAGAAAACTTTACTTGCAGCTGGAAGGAGAAAGCCAAATGCAAGCCCTGTGTGCCCCCCAAGGTCACCGAAGACGGGGGATGGAACTAAGGGGAGCGGTTGTCCTTTGATGACCCCCTCTTACTTACATGTGGGTAGGAGAACATTCCCCTAACTCGGCTCTAAGGGAAACAATGTGAGTGGGGTGAGAAATGAAAACTCAAGATAGGGACTGTGGAGGTGATGGGAGGCCCACGCTGGGGACCCAAGTGAGGTCCAGAGGGTCAGCATGCTTTAACTCCACCCAACGGAAGAGTCAGAAATCCAGGTGGCTAGGTGACATCCCTCATGCATTCTACAACATTTTATTTATTTTTTCACTTTTGTTTGCGCTGGGTCTTTGTTGCTGCGTGCGGGCTTTCTCTAGTTGCAGCGAGTGGGGCTGACTCTCAAGTTGCAGTGCGCCGGCTTCTCACTGCGGTGGCTTCTCCTGTCGAGGAGCATGGGTTCCAGGGCCTGGGGGGCTTCAGGAGCTGCAATAAGTGAACTCAGCAGTTGCGGCCCATGGGCTCCACAGGCTCAGTAGTTGTGGCACATGGGCTTAGTTGCCCCATGGCATATGGGATCTTCCCAGACCAGGGCTCAAACCTGTGTCCCCTGCCTTGGCAGGTGGATTCTTAACCACTGGACTACCAGGGAAGTCCCTCTCCTTCATTTTAATTATAGGCAATGAATTCAAATGGATGAGCAAACCTTTGTCCGCAGGCCTCCAGCCTGCCGCCTAGCGCACCCCACCATGCCCCTCCTACCTGCTCCTCAAGGCGCAGCAGCAGGCAGCACCTCATCCCCTAGAGCTCTCTGCAGGGCGCGGGCGCCTGCGGGGAAACTGCCAGACGGACACAAAGCCGCTTCTGTGAGAAGGGGCCTGGCTGCTCCTAAGGGGCCCACGAGGCTGCTGCAGTGAGCCCTCCTGCATGGAGGCACACACTCCAGATGGGACAAGAGGCCCCGCTCCCAGGTCCCTGCTGCTCCTGCCACTAAGGCACCCCCAGAAAGAAGGACCCTCAGGCGAGTTTGCCTTTTTTGCCAGATGCCCACCTGACAGCACCTTGCTATCTGGGCCCCGGGTGACCTGTGTCCAGGTTCAGACAGCTCTGCTGAGCCACCCACAGCCCAGGCCCTTCAGGCAGCACAGCCCTGAGCTCTAAGAACAGACAGCTCGGTCACTTTTCCAGAACCCTCGCCCCTCAAGCCCATGCAGAGCCTGCACCAGGGCAGTGCCCAGCCCCTCCTGCTCCCTGGATGACTGGTGAAAGGGACCCCAGGGGTCTTGTGGAGCGGCTTTCTGGTGGCTGGAGGCAAAGCACGTGAGGGAGTGTTAGAAAAATTACCCAGGACAAGGATTTTTGAAGAATACAAAAATCCAAGCTCAGAAACCATGAGGTCCACCACCCGCTCTCTCCCAACAGAGCCTTAACCAAGAACCATATCCTTTCAAGCCTCTGTGTCCTCGTCTATAAAAAGAGGATAACACCCCCTTCCCCACGGAGCTGGGTTTTGTGAAAGCTCGTCTATTGGCTCTGTCTCGCATGAAGTGGCAACTCTGGACAGCTGAACACCAAGGGGCTAACAGGGGCTGCCTGTGGGCGTGTGGTCCTGGCTGTTTCTGCCTTTCATCCTTTGGATTCGATTTTCCATGATGAACGTGCAACACTTTTGTTATGAGAACCAAAGTTATCTTCATTTTTTCCCAGTCCCTGCCCAAGACATCATGGGGACAGAGGAGATGTTGAGAATGGGGGTGGGGGTGGGGGTTTGAGCAGGGTTTGAGGCTGGCTTCCGCCTCCCCGGGGGCCCTGCTGCTCAGCCAAGGTACTCAGTACTCCTGCACAAGTTCTTACCTACTCCTGTTTTCTGCATCAGGACCCCAGCCTCCATCAGCTCGTAGTGATCATCCGGTTCCCATACTCTGGGGACCACTCTCTGTCTGGCAAATCTCCCCAGTGATCCCATGGGGTAAACTTTATCTCCCAGCTCCACCCTAGAGATGAGGAGACAGAAGTTCAAGAAGGTTTCCAGGCCTGCCCAAGGCTCACAAGGAGTCTGCCGCAGAGCTAGCCCAGGACTTGAGCCGGTCCCACAATTCCACACCGCCTCCTCTCAGAGATGAGGGCTCAGCTCAGGGACCCGCCTGGAAGGAGCTCTTGAACTGCCTTGACCTCAGCCTCCTCCAGGCCCAGGACTTCAGTGGGTATTGCTCTGGCTCTAATAGTCAACCCCCTGTGCATGAGTGTGTGCTAAGTCGCTTCAGTTGTGTCCAACTCTTGGCAACCCCATGGACTGAAGCCCACTAGGCTCCTCTGTCCATGGGATTCTCCAGGCAAGAATACTGGAGTCGGTTGCCATGCCCTCCTCCATGGGATCTTCCCCACCCAGGGATCAAACCCAAGTCTCCCACGGCTCCAACCTTGCAGGCAGATTCTTTACCACTGAGCCACAGGGGAAGCCCAGTTAACCCCCACATGTCCCCAAATAAATGTCCCCTATCTGAAGTGGGCCATCCTCAGTGCTGAGACAGACATCTTGCCACCCTGTAAGGGGGCAGGCGTCCTGCTTGGGTCCCAGGCACCACCCTGGGCTCCTAGGTCCTCTGGGCTCCAGCTTTTCCCCCAGCACTGCCCTCAGCTTTAATCAGTCACATCCTGGTCAGGATCCTGCCGTTCAGCTGTCACATTTGGGGACAAGCCTGGAGCTGGCAGTGTGTGTGGGATGACCATACGGCTGCCCATGGGCTCTGGGCCCTGAGGGTTCATCTAGGGGTCGGGGGAAGCAGGACAGGGTCACCTTGAGTGATAAGCATATTCACAGATGGAAACCAATCCACAAATTCTTCTGAGGGCGAACGGCAAAACTAGTTGTGAGCATGGGCAGAGGTATGGAGAGGGAGACGTTTTGCTGGCAGAAGGAGGTGCGGGGGGGGCTGCTATCTTGGGACACGAAACCCCTGACAACTCCCTCATGAGTCACAGGATGAGCCGGGCCACCCCTCCACCACGGTCATTATATTTTTGGCTTCTGTGTTTATATTTTGCTGCTTATTTCAATCTCATTGCTAGTATTTTACTAGAAAGTGGCCTTACCCTTCCCACCCCCATCCACCAAGATTTTTGAGGGGCAATGTTAGCATGACCCCCCTGCATTCTTCAGCATGCTGTATTCTATCTTAAGGTCTTACTCTACAGGAATACATGCCTATTTCATAAGATAGATAAATATATATGTAATATACATATATAATTCAGTGAGGAAGTCTGCTTTTTCCACATAAATATTCATTCAATGCACAAGGCTTAGATCAAAAAATAAGTAGGAGAAAGTGAATTCTGACTTTCCTACTGAACCTGATACATCCCATCCTGTGGGCTCATCTTCCTTCCTAAGAACCTCCGGCTCTGACCCAAGCATGTAGCACTTAGGGATCTCACTGGTGAATGTTCAGGGAAGACCCAAGGAGTGCAGTGGTGGGGCAAAATCAATGTCCACAGCTAGCCAAGTCTTTGTGGGTTCATGTTTAATGAATCATACAAAACCCAAGGGAAGATCTACTAGAAGCTTCTACAGTCTCTCCTTTCCTCTGTCTTTGTCCCTCTCCTTCCCTCTCCTCCATCTCTGTTGTTCCCTCTTCCTCTCTTGCCATACCTGCACGCACACACATACTTATGTGTACACACATACACACACACATATTCCCAGCAGTCTGTCCTGAGATAGGTCTGAAGTACTCAGAAACACTACTGAGTGACTAAGCACAGCACAGCACAGCAGGTCTCTGCTGGGTCTTTGGCACCACTGTTCACCATTCCCCTTGGGACTAGACCATCCTTTCCCCCCAGGTCCCCTCCAGGGCCCACGCTGGGTGCTGCCAGCCCACTGTCTGTACCGTCAGCTTCCTGGTCCTCATATCTCAACCCAGACTAGCAGAGCCTTCCCTTGCCTTGAGAGACATCATGATGCTATTCTCCCACTAGGTCACTGTCTGCTCTTCATGTGACTGCCACTTTCGAGGATTCTGTTTCTTTATCAGGAAAATTGAAGAGGTTGGCTCATAGATATTGAAAGCCCTATTGTACCCTCCAGCTTTAACCATTTCTCACTCTGATCATCAAAGTCAAACTGACTAAGTGTTAATGGCTCCTGAGGACCCAGCAACTCCTCTCCAAGATCTCCACTAATTCTGGTTCCCTGACGGCTTAATTTACCAAGCATTAAATTCCCCTATTTGGGCCTAATAAAGTATTGTTAAGTTTTTATTTTGCCAAGGACAGACATAAAAACTTTTTATTAAATCTATTATCTGCTATTATATTCAATCCATAAAAGAAAGGAAAATAGGACTATGCACTGCTGCTGCTGCTAAGTCACTTCAGTCGTGTCCGACTCTGTGCGACCCCATAGACGGCAGCCCACCAGGCTCCCCCGTCTCTGGGATTCTCCAGGCAAGAACATAGGAGGGGGTTGCCATTTCCTTTTCCAATGCATGAAAGTAAAAAGTGAAAGTGATGTCACTCAGTCGTGTCCGACTCTTAGCGACCCCATGGACTGCGGCCTACCAGGCTCCTCCATCCATGGGATTTTCCAGGCAAGAGTACTGGAGTGGGGTGCTATTGCCTTCTACTAGTTATCTATTGCTATTAAGAAAAAACCTTTTTAACTCCAAAAATTTAGTGGCTCAAAATGACAATCACTTGTTTATACAGAACTCTGCAATTTGGGCTTTTCCCACCTGGGGTCAACTCATGCATGAAAGTCATTTGAAGGCTTAACTGGGGCTAAATGATCCAAGACGGCCTCACTCACTGTGACTGATGTTCTCCTGGGCTGCTGGGTGGGGAGGCTCAGTCCCCTCCGTGTGGCCTCTCCAGCAGGACAGCCCAGGTGTCCTACACAGCAATGTAACAGGCGGGCGAGTCCTGGCGCACAGATGCTCGTCAAATCTCTGCTGGCTTCATGTTTGTGGACATCTGGCCAAAACAAGTCACTTGGCCAAGACCCCAGTCAAAGCAG
>NW_011495018.1:14339202-14349946 GCF_000754665.1 Bison bison bison | reverse complement strand
AAGGAGACTGTGCAACAGTGTGGTTACCTTTAATATAACAATCTATATCATAAGGGCATATCAGAAATTCTCTTTTCTGGATGGAGTAGATTTAGCCTCATGGAAACCTATGACACAGTTATCTGTGCAACTTCCTCACATACCCATTAGGCTTCACGCAGCAGAGCCATTTCCAGCCCAAAGGCTGGTATTTGGAAAACACAGCATCTATTACCATTTTCTTTCCAACTAGACAGAGGTGGCCTCAGAAAGTCTCTCAACACAGCATTCCAGATTCCTCCCAACTCATCAGAGAGGGCACACAAAATTCAAGTCTACTTTCCATTGCTTACCTAAGAGTTTTCTCTTCAGAGAAGTAATCTTTTGAAAGACGACAAGGGAGAAGAAATGCTTAACCCAAAGGAAGATGGGGGCAACTCCAGGCACTGTGGCCAGGGTCAGGTGTAGAACCTTCCTCCATACTCAAACCACAACCAATGGGACCAATCTTAATGTCCTCATGTGCCAGCCAATGAGCCTCACAGACCAACACATCCCTGCACAGATGGCCATTGGCAAGCAAGACCATGGGACCTTCACTTTGGGCCAAGCCACACCAGCCGTGGCACTTCACACAGATGTGGCCTTTGCCTCAGTTCGAGTAGGCATATCAGCCTCTGCCTGGCAGCACTGCCCAGACCTGGGCCTGACCTCTGCACCCTGCAGGTTCCCCTCTCCCTTCTCAAAACCAATGAGGACCCAGCAGAGAAGGACTGCTGAAGCCCCAGCCCAGCCCTGAGCAGGTGATAGCCCCAGGGTGCAGGCTTGGGTCTTGTCAGTGAGATGATCTTGGGGGTCCCTTTCTTAATGGGCAAGGTCTGGGCCTTGGGGTCCTCACCAACTAAGAAGGGGCCCCCCAAACCAGAAGGATCTGTGTGGACAATTTCTGGATGACAAAATCTCCCCCACTTGAAAATACTCTATGTGCTGATGTGGTTGTGGTTACATGACTGTTCTCACTAGTCAAAACTCATCACACTGAGACCGAAAAACTGTGAGTTTTACCTTTTGTAAATGACACCTCAGTAAGTGCAACTTAAAAAAGAATCTCCCTAGCGGGGAACCACGCTGCACCTGCTTCGTTAGGCCCACTCCCTTAAATGACCTTTGTGAGCACCTACTATGTACCTGGTGGGTGCTTTAAATAGTAAAGTTGCCAAACACTGAATGTGCACGTTTCGTGTGCAGGGAAAACCCTTCATGTGCTTGACTTTCATCTAATTCTCCAGACCATCCTGTAAGGGGTGGTTACCCACACTCTACAGAAAGGGTCGCAGGAGTTCAGAGACGTTGAATTAACCGTTCAGGTCCAGGCCACACCACCAGCAAGTGTGGGACCAGGACTCAGATCAGTAATTCCTAACTCAGCTAAGCCTGTTTCACTCCACCAATTTCCCATCCCACGTTAGCTCCAGGCAGGGTATGTTTGGTGTTTTTTATGCATAAAAGAAGCTAAATGACTTGCCTAAAGATCATATTGCTAATAAGAGGTGACATCAGGCTTTGAAACAAGCTGATTCCAAAGCCCCTCTGCCTTATTGCCCATGGGGGATATCTGGGGTCCCTTACACCCCATTCCACCTGCTAGGCCCTCCCTTCAGGGACTATCTGGATCCAGGTGACTCCCCTCCCTTCTCCCATCCTCCTAGCACCGGTCCTAGCTGGTGTCCTGGCCAAGATCATCAGAGGCCCACACCAAGGGATGGCCTGTTGCTAATATCTTTAGACATCTTGCGAAGGCTGGTCTGAAACCAGCAGAGGCCTTTCAAGGGCAATTGTGTGGCCCTAAACATCTGGCTCTGAAGGGACTAGGCCCAGCCGGGTACCCAAGACAGGGACAGACACCACTGCCATCCCCCAGGTCCCTCTTGTTTCCTGCACGAGAACCCCAGGGAGCTGGTGCAGAGAGGAAAGGTCACGCCTCAGCCTTGTTCCATCAGTCTGCTCCAGCGTCCCCTTAGTGGGCCTTTGTGGATTTGGCCAGATACATCCTTTTTATTTTTAATTTTTTTTTAGTGATACATCCTTGATGGGCCTTCCCACAGCTGAGTAATAGGCCTCCCTGGAGGGTCCTCACATCACTCCTTGTACTTAAGACAGAACATCTGCTGAAGCAAATGCGTCAGTTGATGTATTTGGCATCATTGGACAAATGATGTGTCCCTTCTGCTACATCCTAACTCAGGAAACCACAGCTTGACCTGATGCCCACAGCCCCTTCAGAGCGGTCCAGCTGGCCAGCACCACATGGCTGCCATGGCCCAGTGTGCACCAGGGGAACACCCCATGAGTTTGCATTTCATTTCATGGGAGAGGCCCAGAAGTCAACTACTCCACTCATTATGAAATACTTACATGGAAGAATGCAATTTCCTCCATTAAAGAAAAAGGAGTAAAATTTCCAGTAGGGCGTACATTTATTCTCCACCCATATGGAGAATAAATAGATGGTTTACCTAGAAACCATCTCCTGCAGATGACTTATTTGGTTACCAGCACCATAACTACCTGTAGGAGGGTAATTTTCCTCCTACAGGAGGAAAAGGCTGCGGGGGTGGCGACAAGTCAATAATTTATTAATGGCAAAGAGGTTTGGATCGGCGTGCCATCTCTGACTGATGGGGAGAGGCTGGCTGGACTGTTGTGCTAAGGAATGTCGACTAAAAAACACACATGCAGCCTAAAAGCAGAGAGTCATGTTTTATTCAGCCGAAATGTTTAGGACTTCAAGCCCAGGAGTGTGTATATTCTTCAGTCGACAAGAGGCGACCTCTAGGTTCAGCTGGAAAGTGTGTAGAGGGTGGGAGCGATCTGGATTCTATTCCACTTGGCTTTGCCAAGTGTTTGGGGGCAGTCTCTTTAGCCCTCCCTGACCTTTGCCCACCTGTAAGATGAAAGGGTAGGCCCAACCCAGTCATCAACAACCCAGGTCTCAAAAGGCTGCAGAAGTCACCTAAAAACTCTGTTTTCTCAACAACATTCATCTCCGCTTTGGGAACAGGACTCCTGACGTTTGTGCTGTAAACAGTTTCCTATTCCAACTGGCAGAGATGGCTCCTCAAGGACAAAGAGAAAAGGAACAGAAAGGAAGGAAGTGACCAGAGGAATTCAGCCTTTAGCCCACGGAAACCTGGGGGAGAAACAGACAGAGGCCAGCCTGGGGCCTCCGCATCAGGAGGCTCCAGCCTGCCACCCACATCTTCTGTGTCCCAAACAGGACCAAGACTCTGGGTTCAGAAACCTGTTCCCAGTCACTGAGAAACCAACAAGACCACAGGGTCTGGTTTACCAAAAACAGAAGGCAACAAGGGAAATCACGTTACTGCCAGTTTATAGCAATCAAAGAAGACCAGCAAAACCCACTGCCTTCCAAGGTCTTGGGGGGCAGGTGGGGAGGAGGGCAAGTGGGCTGGAGGAACAAGAGCTCCATCCCAGAGAACTCACTACCTTCCTGGAGCCTTGGTTTTCCTGATGGTCATACTGGAACTTAGTAGGCAAAACTACCCAAAAGGTATGCAAAACATTCAGGAAGTAAAACAGTCTCCATCGCGTGCATGTGCAAGTCCGACTCTTTCCAACCCCATGGACTGTAGCCCACCAGGCTCCTCTGTCTATGGGATTTTCCCAATACTGGAGTGGGTTGCCACTTCCTTCTCTAGGGGATCTTCCCGGCCCAGGGATCAAACCCATGTTTCCTGCTCGGCAGGTGGATTCCTCACCCCTGAGCCACCTGGGAAGACCTAATATGCTCAGCAATGAGGTGAAAATGAAAGCAGTGCCCAGAGGCTCTTCCTGTTGGCTGGCTTCTTTGAGTCCCTCTCCACCACACGACCAATAGTTTTAAATCGACGCTCATCCCACAGCGGAAATGAACACAGACATTTCTGCTACACTGCCATGTATTTTCTTGAAAATCTTCACATTTGACAAAAATGCACACTAAAAATAATAGGCTGTGGGGGGAAAACAGGGTTGGTGCATACCAGTTACAATCTATAGAGCCTAGGGACATCCTAGTCCAGCAGCCAATGGGCCCTGAACCCAACACTGCCCAGTGAATCAGTCGTTGGCTCCTGTTCCTCCTTTGAGATGAAGGATCTCAGGGGCACTCACTTCTTACAGAGACCAATCTCATCAAAATGAAAAGCCCCATCCAGAAGGTTACCTGCACCACTGATTTCTTATAAGGACAATGCCTTCCAGCTCCTTCATCTGCTCTCTGAGCTTCCCCACACAGCTTAAGGGAATGGAAAGCTATGAAAATGGTCACGACTTGCCCTAAAGGAAGGTGCCTCTATACATTTTCAATTTTTTCTTAATTCAGATTGATCTTTAATTATGAGAAAGCCCACCCTGATCTACCAAAACATAAACACACTGGGAAAAATTGCCAATGAGCCAACGCAACTTGCATCTATACCCACATCATCTCCCCTTTTGTCAATCATAGAAATACATGCTGTAACAATTTCCAGAGTAAGATAATTGGAAGTGGCTTTTAAGATCATTTGACTGTGAGTAACATCTGATTATGGATGTGAGAGTTAGACCATAAAGAAAGCTGAGCACCGAAAAATTGATGTTTTTGAACTGTGGTGTTAGAGAAGACTCTTGAGTCCCTTGGACTGCAAGGAGATCCAACCAGTGCATCTTAAAGGAAATCAGGCCTGAATATTTATTGGAAGGACTGATGCTGAAGCTGAAACTCCAATACTTTGGCCACCCGATGCGAAGAACTGACTCACTGGAAAAGACCCTGATGCTAAGAAAGATTGAAGGCAGGAGGAGAAGGGGAGGACAGAGGATGAGATGGGTGGATGGCATCACCAACTCAATGGACATGAGTTTGAGTAAGCTCCAGGAGTTGGTGATGGACAGGGAAGCCTGGTGTGCTGTAGTCCACGGGGTTGCAAAGAATTGGACATGAGTGAGCAACTGAACTGAACTGAACATCTGATTTACAAAGGGCTGATTTCTGGACAATTGCCATGGACTCACAGAACATCTTAAAAAGTGAGACAATCTAACCAACAAGTTGCTTGAAAATGTACAAGATTTAAGGTTTGTACTTTTAACATTTGAGTCAAGCTGACTCTATTAGATTAAAAACAGTCACAAATTTTTCACAGCACCTCCCATTAAGAGGTGGAGTCTATTTCTCCACTCCTTGCATCCGGCTGGCCTGGTGACTTGCTTTTAGCACTAGGATTCAGCAGAAGTGATTTTATAGGACTCCTCAGGAAGCCACTTATTTTGCAGACATTTCACTAATTTGTTATTAATTTAATAGTTTCCCCCACTTGGTCATAAGTCTTTGATTCAGGTATCAGTGATTCCTTGGGCTCCTGAGAAGGATCTAATTGAGCCCCCAGAATGGCAGTGTCTCCAAACACCCTACCAGGATTTGTTAGAAGCCAAGGGCTTGACTTCCCTGGTGGTCCAGTGGTTAAGAATCTGCCTGCCAATGCAAGGGACACAGGTTTGATCCCTGATCCAGAAAGATCACACATGCTGTGGAACAACTAAGTCCCTGTACCACAGCTACTGAGCCTGTGCACCCTACAGCCCATATTCTGCCATAAGAGAAGCAGTGAGAAGCCTGCACAGCGAAATGAAGAGCAGCCTCCACTTGTGCAACTAGAGAAAGCCTGCACACAGCAACAAAAACCAATGCCGCCAAAAATAATTTTTTAAAAAATGTTAAATTAAAAAAAAAAAGCCAAGGGCTGACTAACAACCCAAACTCCAAGAGGGCATCATTCAGTAGGTTCAAGAGGAACCCGACAGATATGCAACCCAGAGGAGGAATAGCTTGCAACATTCACATTGCTCTGATGATGCTGAAGGTTGTCTAACTATTGCACCTAAATCTTTCTGACTGTGGTAGACAGTACCCCAAATATGCCTATGTTCTAATCCCTGGAGTCTGTGAATATAGAAAAAAAGGATTTTTGCAGATATGATGAAATTCAGGATCTTGGAAGAGGGGGAGTATCCTGGATTGTCCAGATGGGCCTAAATAAGAGATTCCTGTACAAGGGTCCTTGGAGGAAGGAGGTAGGAGGGGCCGAGTCAGGGAGAAGACATACACGGGAAGCAGACTGGAGTGATGATGTACTTGAAGATGGAAGAAGGGGCCACAAGTCAAGGAATGCAGGTGACCTCTGAGCTAAAAAATGCAAGGAAGCGTGTTCTCCCCTAGAGCCTCCACAAGAACACAGCTCTGACAACACCCTGATTTTACACCAATGAGACCCACTTTGGAATGACTTCCAACCTCTAGACTATAAGATAATACATTTGTGTTGTTCTATGCCACTGCCTCCACTGCCTTTGTGATCATTTTTACGATGGCAATAGGAAACGAATACATTGGATAATTCTTCTGGGCTACAGGAATGTAACTTGGAACCATTATTCATAAGAACAATAACAGCTAATAATAATAGCTAATATTAATTTAGTGTCTACTTTGTGGTTAGCTTTAACTGCTTTTCTTGTATAAACTCATTTAATCCTTACAAAAACCATATGAAGTTAATCTATATTTCACAGATGAGAAAATTGAGCCTTTAAGAGGTTATGTAACTTGCTGTGTGTTAGTCCCTTAGTTGTATCCGACTCTTTGTCACCCCATGGACTGTAACCTGCCAGCCTCCTCTGTGCATGGAATTCGCCAGGCAAGAATACTGGAGTGGGTGTCCATTCCCTTCTACAGGGGATCTTCCTGACCCAGGGATAGAACCCAAGTCTCCTGCGTTGAAGGCAGATTCTTTTCCATCTGAGCCACCAGGGAAACCCCACTTGCTAGGGCCACATGACAGGCAAAGGACAGAGCCCAGAGATGAAACCAGGAGGCCAGGCTCCAGGTCCCATGTCTAGCCATTACATCTCCCCAATCAAACCAACAATAATAATAATCAATTGTAGCCACTTCCTGAGCCCCCACCAGGCTTCTGCCCAGCCCTGGACATATCGTTTCTCATAGCACCCCGATTGTCACAGCATCCCAATGGAGCAGTATTAATCATCCTTGTTTTCAGCAGGAGAAACTGAGGCCCAGCAACATTACACCCAGATGTTAAACACATCTGAAGCCAGAAGTGTTAGAGGCCAAAGCACAGATTAAACTACACACCCTCCTGCCTTCCTCGTCCCACTTGAGGTCCAGGTGGCTGAGAAAAGGACAAGGATAAATGACACAACCACATAATTCACCTTCCAAACTGAGATACTCAGAAAGTGAACGGAGTCATTATTAATACTGTCACTGACAGGAGGCATAGACAGGAACTGTCCATCTGAGGGCGGAGGCTGGGGAGCCCTGGATAGAGTCCTGGATACAAAGAGTCCTCATTCCTCACTGGTGACCCAGTCAGAAACCCATGTGGAGCTCAGAGCCTTGGTAAAGGACCAAGTGGAAACCAAACGGCCAGCATCCTGAGACACCAAAGTGGTGGTGGAGACACCAAAGTCTCCTCCAAAGCCGGGGGCCTGCTGGACAAGAAGCCATACTGCCTGGGGCTCAGGCTGGGTCTGCTCCTTCCCAGCACTGAGATCTTGGCAGTACCCCTTCTCAGCCATCCTTTTCCTCTGAGCCTCCTGGGTGAAACTCAGCCTCTGATAACTGCTGGAGCTCCATCCACAGGATTCATAATAGTGAACAATAATAGTGGACAACAGCAAACACTCACCGTGAGTCAGGAAGTATACTCAGCACTTAGCAAGGGTTATAGGAGTAAATAAAATCCACTCTGGAGTAGGCACAAAGGTTATTCCCATTTTACAGATGTGGAAACTGAGGTGGGAGAGGGAGTAAGGAACTTGCCCAGCATCCCACTACTGGTACACAGTGAAGCTAGGATTGGAATCCAAGGTGACGTCCCCTGTAAATTCCCACCGGAACATTCTCTCTTTCCCACCTGGCCAACCCAGAGCCATACACTCCAGTGCAGAGACACCCCACCCCCAACCCCAAGGGAGGGCCCCAATTTCCCTGGTGGCCAGGGACCAGGCAGTCACAGTTCATACTAATTCTCACCCAATTATAAGACTCACTGATGGGCTGTTCAAACATATCCCCAGGCCCCATTTCCCTGGTGGGCCTAATTTCAGAAAATCCAAGAATGAGAATTCTAATGACCCCTCCCCAGGTGATTCCTAAAGCTTTTCTCATCCTGTTCAAGTTCCTCGTGAGTCTGATTCTATGAAAGAGTCTAATGATCCCATGTCCTTGACTGCCTGTAAAACTCTCTAGTCTCCATCTGCCCCCAGAGCACAGTCTTAGCACAAAACCTTCTCTGGGCAGCAGCATCTGACTAAAGTTTATCAACTCTGTGTAAGTTCCATAGCCCTAACCATTTGGGCTATGGTTAGGGCTTCCTTGATAGCTCAGTTGGTAAAGAATCCTCCTGCAATGCAGGGAGACCCCGGTTCGATTTCCTGAGTTGGGAAGATCCTCTGGAGAAGGGATAGGCTACACACTCCAGTATTCTTGGGCTTTCCTGGTGCTCAGCTGGTAAAGAACCCGCCTGCAATGCAGGAGACCTGGGTTCAACCCCTGGGTTGGGAAGACATCCTGGAGAAGGGAACAGCTACCCACTCCAGTATTCTGGCCTGGAGAATTCCATGGACTGTATAGGCCATGGGGTCACAAAGAGTCGGACACGACTGAGCCACTTTCACTTTCCCTTTACCTTCTGTTTATGGCAAGTGATACAAGTTTTCTATTGTGGAAGTGATATAAATAAGACTCTTATAATAAGTGCATTACAAAAACAGTAGGTCAATTTTTTAAATTATCATACAGTACATTACAGTTTGGGCAGTCAGTACACATGGTGGAATCAAAAATGGGGAACCTCAAGTGGCCGACAGAGAAGAAAATGGCAACCCACTCCTGTATTCTTGCCTGGGAAATCCCATGGACAGAGGAGCCTGGCGGGCTACAGTCCACGGGGTCGCAAAGAGCTGGTCACCAATGAGCCCACACTCACAATACACACAAGTGACTGAAGACTGAGAAACAGTTCCCTGAAGATAGGAGGTGTCTGAGGAGGCTTTTCGGAGAGGCTGAGTTCTCTTCTAGCAAGAGCCCACAAGAGCAAGGTCACAGAGAGGGCGACGCACTTAATTCGATTCAGCCTCAGTTTCCCCTTGTGTAAAACCACGCACTTAATGGAGAATTTATGAGGATTAAATGAGATGATAAAAGTGAAGGATTTAACACAGTGCTGGTGCTGAAAACTCCCTGCTGACTCAGACAGTCCAGCACTGGGGAGTGGACCGTGGCAGCTGCTCCCGGCTTTCCTCCCACCACGTGCTGAAGTCCCAAGTCTGAAATGCACACATGTGAAAACTCACTGATTCTCAAACTTGTCTGCTCCCCCAAAGAGGTCCAGATAGAATAGTTTCTGGGATGGGCATCAGGACCAGGGCACTAGGAATTTTAAAACATTCTCCAAGTACTTCTAATAGGAAGCCTGGATAGAGAACCACCCGTGGTAACTAACACCAGGGAGTGTCCAGTGGCCGAAAAGTGTGGCTCCTGACACCACCTGTTCCAGACCAACCCTGGATGACAGCTGCACTCATTCTTGCTCCCCAGCAATGGAATCTGCAGAGTTGAGAAAGGTATTGAAAGGCATTCAAAAGAGCTTTCTGCCCACCCATGATCTTCACTATTTCCACAACAGAGCCAGCAGGCATCACGCGCCCCTTTCACTGACCAGGCAAGGAAAGCTGAGGTGGAACCAACCAGGAGTCTTAGGGCTCCAAAGCCACTTTGCTCCTCCAGCCCTCTGCACCTCTAGGGTACATCTGACCAAGAGCGGGGACTGGGATTTTTTTTTTGCAATAAAAGGAATGCGGGAGGATTTGCAGAGTCCAGTCCATTGCGGTGGGGTCAGCGTCGTTTCTGAGCAGGACTTGCTCTTCCAGGTCATCTCGTTGGCCCACCCTGCTCTCCTGGCGAGGCCCAGACCTGGGTGGGAGGCGAGTGCTCCCGGCCACATGCTGCTCATTCATTAAAGCTCTGGTTCCTCCCTGCCATTCTAATTATGCGCCTCGATAAGAAAGACGCTTTCTCCCTCACCAAAGAGGCCTATTTGTGTGAGAAGAGCATTTCGCCCCCACAAGATTGAGTCGTCACTCACAGCCTTGTTGGAATCAAAGTCGCATCTTTTCAAGGGTTGACGGAGCCCCACCCACCTCCCTCTCCAGCTTCCACCCACTGCTGAGCATCTGAGTTTCTAGAAGCGCCCACTCCCCTGTGGAGTGGGCAGGACTGTAGATGCCATTCCCTACTGCAGTGCTCCCTCACAGCTTGCTGACTGAGATGCACTTGACACACAGTAGGACATTTGTTGAATGCCTTCTGTTACTGTATGCCCTTCCTCAGTTCAGTTCAGTTCAGTCCCTCAGTCGTCTCCGACTCTTTGCAACCCCATGGACTGCAGCACGCCAGGTCTCCCTGTCCATCACCAACTCCCAGAGTTTACTCAAACTCATGTCCATTGAGTCGGTGATGCCATCCAACCATCTCATCCTCTGGCGTCTCCTTCTCCTCCTGCCTTCAATCTTTCTCAGCATCAGGGTCTTTTCAAATGAGTCAGTTCTTCGCATCAGCTGGCCAAAGTATTGGAGTTTCAGCTTCAACATCAGTCCTTCCAATGAACACTCAGGACTGATCTCCTTTAGGAGGGGG
>NW_011495018.1:14338646-14339102 GCF_000754665.1 Bison bison bison | reverse complement strand
TTCTTCAGGGCTCAGCTTTCTTTATAGTCCAACTCTCACATCCATACATGACCACTGGAAAAATCATAGCCTTGACTAGAGGGACCTTTGTTGGCAAAGTAATGTCTCTGCTTTTGAATATGCTGTCTAGGTTGGTCATAACTTTCCTTCCAAGGAGTAAGTGTCTTTTAATTTCATGGCTGCAGTCACCATCTGCAGTGATTTTGGAGCCCCCCAAAATAAAGTCAGCCACCGTTTCCCCATCTATTTGCCATGAAGTGATGGTCAGAGAAGGCAATGGCACCCCACTCCAGTACTCTTGCCTGGAAAATCCCATGGACGGAGGAGCCTGGTAGTCCATGAGGTCACTAAGAGTCACATACAACTGAGAGACTTCACTTTCACTTTTCACTTTCATGCATTGGAGAAGGAAATGGCAACCCGCTCCAGTGTTCTTGCCTGGAGAATCCCAGGGAC
>NW_011495018.1:14338229-14338546 GCF_000754665.1 Bison bison bison | reverse complement strand
CTGCCTTCAATCTTTCTCAGCATCAGGGTCTTTTCAAATGAGTCAGTTCTTCGCATCAGCTGGCCAAAGTATTGGAGTTTCAGCTTCAACATCAGTCCTTCCAATGAACACTCAGGACTGATCTCCTTTAGGATGGGTGGTTGGATCTCCTTGCAGTCCAAGGGATTCTCAAGAGTCTTCTCCAACACCACAGTTCAAAAGCATCAATTCTTCAGGGCTCAGCTTTCTTTATAGTCCAACTCTCACATCCATACATGACCACTGGAAAAATCATAGCCTTGACTAGAGGGACCTTTGTTGGCAAAGTAATGTCTCTG
>NW_011495018.1:14333263-14338129 GCF_000754665.1 Bison bison bison | reverse complement strand
TCACTTTTCACTTTCATGCATTGGAGAAGGAAATGGCAACCCGCTCCAGTGTTCTTGCCTGGAGAATCCCAGGGACGGGGGAGCCTGGTGGGCTGCCGTCTATGGGGTCGCACAGAGTCAGACACGACTGAAGTGACTTAGCACTAGCAGCAGATGGGACCGGAACCCTTCCTAAGAGTACGGAAATGAAAGGCATAGTCCCTGCTCACATTGAGAGAAAAGGGACTGAGAGAAAGAGCACAAGCTTTTAGGCTCCAATTCTAGCATTCAAGATACCAAGTTCCTCAAAGGCCTCAACTGCCTCATCAACAAAATGGGTTAATAATAACACTCTCCAACCTCATAAGGTTATTGGGCTTCCCTGGGTCGGGAAGATCCCTTGGAGGAGGGCATGTCAACCCACTCCAGTATTCTTGCCTGGAGAATTCCATGGACAGAGGAGTCTGGCAGGACACAGTCCAAGTGTCGCAAAGAGTCGGACACAACTGAAGTGACTCAGCACGCACACATAGGGCTGTTGGGGAAATCAGTGGAATATTCACAGGTAAAACTGAACATGAGTTGGGGTCACCGAGGGTTAGTACCAAAGGTTCTGGACCACACAGAAGAAGGAGTCTAGGAAGTGCTACCTGAAGTGAGTTTTGAAGGATGAACGGGAGTCTGCTAGAGAAAAGTGAGGATGTTCCAGACAGGGGGATCTGCATGAGGGCCAAAGGAGAGGACAGGGCTCTGGGAAATGCAGGAGACGGTTTGGCAATCATGCACAAGGGGTACATCACAGTGACAGGGGACACAGCTTCCAGGCAGGTATGGACAGGGATGTGAATCCCATGACTACAGCCCTACCTAACGATACCCAGAGCATCACTTCAACCTTTTCTCGGCTCCTCTGGGAGCCACAACCAGCAGCTTCCATGTCCACCTGTAGTTTAGTGGCCACAGGAAAGTGGAGCGACTAGTCACGCTCTATTAGTCACATACTCACTCGCCCAGACACTCAGCACAATTCCCTGGGGGCCCCGCATGTGCTGGGATACCACCTCCTGACCCTCCCTCAGCCCGTTTCCAGCTGTGCCACGCCAACCTGGCAGCTTTTTCCTCAGCAAATTGGGGGTAAAAGAGCCCCCTCGTAGAGTCATTCTTCCAGTAACAAATGTGTGTGCGTCCTCAATTGCTCAGTTGTGTTGGGACTCTTTTTTTTTTAAGTTTATTTTTTAATTGAAGGATAATTGCTTTACAGAATTTTGTTGTTTTCTGTCAAACCTCAACATGAATCAGATAGGTATGCATATATCCCCTCCCTTTTGAAACTCCCTCCCATCTCCCTCCCCATCCTACCCCTCTAAGTTGATACAGAGCCCCTGTTTGAGTTTCCTGAGACATACAGCAAATTCCCATTGGCTATTTTACATATGGTAATGTAAGTTTCCATGTTGCTGTCTCCATACAGTGCCCGACTCTTTACGACCCCATGGACTATAACCCACCAGGCTCCTCTGTCCATGGAATTTCCCAGGCAAGAATACTGGAGTGGATAGTCATTTCCTTCTCCAGAGGATCTTCCCAACCCAGGGATCCAACCTGAGTCTCCTGCATCTCCTACACTGGCAGGCGGATTCTTTACCGCTGCGCCACCAGGGAAGCAATAACAAATGTGATCAGGGCTAAATAAGATAATTCAATACTCTCAGATTTTAGAATAAACTAAGTCCTCAGTAAACGTCATTATTTTAAATGGTTACTTTTATTATGATTATCAGGATGGTGGGATTCCCTGGTGGCTCAGACAGTAAAGAATCTGCCTGCAATACAGGAGATCAGGATTCCATCCCTGGCTCAGGAAGATACCCTGGAGAAGGGAATGGTAACCACTCCAGTGTTCTTGCCTGGGAACTCCCATGGACAGAGGAGTCTGGTGGGCTATAGTCCATGGGGTTGCAAAGAGTCAGAATCCCATCTCCAAAGTCCAAAGCACCACCTTCAGAGTTACCCTCAACCCTGGCAAAACCCCTGCTGACTGTGCATTTTCTTACCCTCCCCCAAGCCTGGAGCCAACTACCTGGCTTCCACTGATCACATCTAGGCCTGACTCGGTCACCACAGGAGCTAGTCCAGCCTCAGTCACCCCCGCCCTGCTGCATCTCATCTCATCCTTCTAGGACTCCAAGTGTCAACCAGCTCAGCTCTTGGCTGGGGCAAGACTGAAGGTCATCTCAGCCTTTTCGGTCCAAAGCTCCAGGGGTTAAAGGGTGGCCCTTCTGATTTTATAAATTAACTAGTTTAAATGTTCTATTAAAGAAATTTGCAAGCACATACAAAGCAATCAGAATAGTAATGAATGGTCATGTACCCACCACCCAGCTTCAATTACTACCAACCTGATATACTTGTTTCATAGGCACCTCCCCACCACCATTCCCACTTGATTTATTGGTAAAAGCTTTATGGCCAGCCCTTCTAGCATGCCCCAGCACCCAGGGCTCCCACTGCTCACAGGTCCCAACCACTTTGATGTCTCTGGCACCAAAAGAAACCTTGAAATAATCCCCTGAAGAACAATCATCTTTATGTCCCTAACAGAATGGTAATCACTGGCCCACAGGGGCTATACAGGATGGTGGTGAAGGGCTGGAGCCCTGGAATCAGACAACCTGGGTCCAAATCAATACTTATTAGATGTGTGACCTTGGATAAGTCATTCTACCTAGGCTTAGATTTCCTACCCAGTAAAAGGGCAATGCTGGTCACAGGTTTCTGGTGCAGCCTCAAAAAATAAAATAACACATGTTCATTGCCCAGCACAGAATATGCAGTAAGGAAGCCTTAGGAATAGATGTGTCAGGTGGTGGCTAAGCAGGCTTTGCTCTTATGAGATACTATTAATATCTCTCATTTTATAGATGAAGGGGTGGAGGCCAGAGAGAAGCAAGGAGCTACCAGGGACACTCTTTCTGTATCCCAAGTCCATGTGCCTGAAATTGTCACTGTGCACTTTGAACCGTAGAGCCCTGAAAGTAAAGACACTCTAGAAAGGACAGGCAACAGTGGCAGGTGGCCCAGCACATCCAGCATGTATCCACATCCTGGATGGGGAGGAGAGACAACTACACAGTGCCTGTGTGTGTGTATGTGTGTGTGTGTGTGTGTGCAAGGTGTGTGCTAAGTCGCTTCAATTGTGTCCCTACTCTCTGTGACCCCATGCACTGTAGCCCACCAGGCTCCTCTGTCCATAGAATTCTCCAGCCAAGAATACTGGAGTGGGTTGCCATGCCCTCCTCCAGATCTTCCCGATGCGGGGATTGAACCCTGAGTCTCTTACTTCTTCTGCATTGGCAAGTGGGTTCTTTACTTATACCACCACTTGGGAAGCCCATGTGCAGGGTAAAGGTGCTAAATTCCATTTTTACCAGACAGAGTGGGGGTGGGGGAGGTTAGTGCACATTTCTGCTCACTCTGTGATTGACAAGCCCTATGGCCCACCTTGCACTGGGTACAGCCATTCACTCTTCTAACAGGAAAAGCAAGAAGCTGGTTCCCTAACTTAAGCTTTAGCAATCCTTAGCCTTTCTGATGTCCCTCCCTTTCATCCTATTTTTTTTTTTTTTTTCCAATTTAAAGGGGACGGGTGGGGAAAAGATAAATCAATCCAGTTGCTGAGTGATGTTCAGACAAAAGACATCCTCCAGCCCACTGCGGGCGTTTGTCACCTCCTCCCCAGGAAGAGGAGGGGAGGGGGGCAGATTCGGGATGTTGCGTTTGGGCCCCGCCTGGACTCTCCACGTCCCTCCCGGGAGTGAGCGGTGTCAGGATCTCCCTCCCCCCAGCGCTCCCCCACCACTGCAGTGCCGAGTTGGGAGGCACCTCCCAGATCCGCAGGAACAATGGGCTGGGGAGGGGGCAGGTGCGGCTCCAAGCGCAGCAGAGGGCGGGGGACACCTCCACAGACCCCAGGACCGGGAGGACACTTCTCGGGGCGGTTGTGCTGACCCTTGACTCAGTTTCCCCAGCTCTAGTCGGGTCCCCGCAGAGCCGGGCGCTCCTCCGCTGGATGCATTTTGTCTTATGCCTCGGGCATTTCGATTTCATCCGCGCTAAGAGGCTTGCCTAGTAGCTCCGGAAACAGCCGCCGGGCTTCGCTCCTCATCCCGCAGCTGCTCCTGCTGAGGCTTTGCAGGTCAGGGACGCGCGGCAGCCTCCTTGCGCCCAACTTTCCCCACTTGCGACCCGCAATCCTGGCCAGCCCGTCTCCTCTACTGGCGAAGCCCTGATTTATAGCTCTGGGCTCCAAGAGCTGCCCTTTTGCTTTCCCCTGCTTCCAGGTCCCGTCTCTCTCCTTACCCGCCCTCCCTCCCCTCACTTTCTGAGCCCGAGCCACGCTTCCCCCAAGAAAGCAGCCCTGGCACATTTCCGAAATGCGAGCGTCTGTCCTCTGCACCGGGCGCAGTCTCCTTTCCGCAATCCCGGGCGAGAGGTGGCCGCTTCGCTCCTCCTCGGCCCTGAGAATCCCCGGGGGATGGGCGGCGATTGAGAATGGGCTGCAGTAGGGCCCGGAACTACAGCCCGCACTCAGGGCGCGCCTCTCCCGGCCTCGGCGGGGTGAGAGAACAGGTCCAAATCTCTGACTCCCTCTGGTTCCCACCCCCGCCTCGCTGAATCACGAAAATGAGCGGCCGGGGACACCGTATCACCCGAGGCAGGCCGTTTAAATGGCTAGCGCGGGCGTCCCCCGCAGAGCACTCAGGGGATGCACACGGGAGACGATGCTCTTCCAGACTCGCACTGGGCCCCGCAGGAGGCGACATCCCGCGGCGGGGGCAGCGAGGTGTCCGGGAGGGGGCTGAGGTCCTCGCCGCAGTGTCCGCACCC
>NW_011495018.1:14328974-14332562 GCF_000754665.1 Bison bison bison | reverse complement strand
GCCTGGTGTCTTGCCAGCTGGCCGGATGCAGGCGCGCTCTGGGCGCTCTGATGGGCGCGCGGCAGAGACTGGATGTCAGGTCCCTTTGGCCCCGCGGCGCGTTCGGCCTTTGGAGCCGAAGGGTGCGAAGTCCTGCACCAAGCACCGCACAGGCACCCCACTCTCCAGAGGACGCCCGCTCCCCCAGGGTCCCAGAGAAACCGTCAAGGATCCGCGTGAAGGAGGAACCCGGCGCCGCCAGCGCTCAGGCCGCAGGCAGAGGATAGGCGCGAGGGCCGTGCTCTGGGCATCGCCGCGGGCATCAGCCTCCAGGCCACCTGCCTGACTCCATGGCAACTCGGAACCGGGAGGTGCCTGCTGCAGAGGCTGAACCGAATCTTCCATATATGGGCTCCGCCCGGGCCCTCCTTACAATCTGAGAATAACGACATTAACAATTAAGGGACTGGGAGTCAGTGATTCATTCTCCCTGTCCTCTGGCTCCACACACGCGCCACCCGCACCTGTTTGATCCTGGCCAGGTGGCTTTTGAGTCCGCTATGCAAAGAGGCAACGAGGCTAGGATAAGATTCTAATGATCACAGTTACTGGATCCTTCCCCTAGTGCCTGACACTATGCTAAACCCTTAAGAGCCTTATCTCATTTTCTCTGGAAAACTCTGAGAGGTCGGGACTAGAGATCCCCATTTTGCAGATAAGGAAACAGATTTGAAGGTGTTAAATGATGATTCCAAGAACACACATAGCAAGTAACTGCCCAGGCTGGAATCCCACCCAGGTCAAAACCACCAGCTTCTCCGCTCTGAGATGGGCCACAGCTCCCAAAGGGCACTTAGCCTTTAGTCACATGCATTCGACTGAGGGAGGATGGGGTAGGCAGAGGTCTACAGGGAGAGCCTGGAGACCAGGGTCTGCTTAGAAAGTAATGGTAGCGTGATGAGTTAAAACGATGAACTTATTATCTATCTGCGTACATTAAAAATCTCAGGCTTCCTTAGTGGTCCAGTGGTTGGGAATCCACCTGCCAATGCAAGAGATACAGATTCAACCCCTGGTCCAGGAAGATCCCCCATGTCAGGAGGCAACTTAGCCTGTGTGCCACAACTATTGAACCCGCAAACCCTAGAACCTGTGCTCTGCAACAAGACAAGCCACAGCAATGAGAAGCTAGAGCCTGTGCAACAATGAAGACCCAGTGCAGCCAATAAATTTTTAAAAATCCCAAATGTATAGTCTCTGGCTGTGTATGAAACCACAGGAAAGTTAGTTAACCTCTCAGAGCCTCAGTATTTTTATCTGTGAAATGGGTACAACCGGAGAAGCCAATTCCTTAAGACTGAAGAGGACTAGATGAGATGATGCATTTAATGTGTTTCACTTGGAGTCTGGCGCATGATAAGCAGTCCAATAAATATTAGATATTATTAAGTCAGAGGCTTTTTAAAAAGTGGACAAAGGCCAGTTGGGCAGGGCAGTGGGCAGTAGAAGCATACGGAAGGGGGCTCCCAGAGTAGAGAACAGTGTCTTCCCCTAGAGAATCCTCTCCCTACCAAGGCTGCTTGCTTGTTGAGACAATGTCCCACCAGCTCAGAGGCAGACCCAAGAGATGATCTGGAGGCCAGAAGTATGTAGCACTCAAACGTGGGTGAGAGGAAGAGTTGAAGCAGCTTTTAGGGTGATAACCTGGACAACCAGGCTTAGGACGAAGAGCAGAAGGGCTGCCACTGGCCCTGCATCAACCCTACAGCTGCCTTCCTGATCTGCTCATATGTCCCCATTTCGCAAAGATGGCCAGGCTGAGGCTCCTTAAGTTAGAACATGAGAGGGCAAGGGCAGCCCCCAGCCCTCTGTCCACTGAGCATCAGTGTCACATGGACACATGCCTGGGCAGTGATGCCAGAAAGAGCTATTAAACACGGTTCTGACTGAGTTTCTCTTGTGCTCAAACCATGCTGGGTTCCCCTCTTCTACAGGAAAAAAAACCCTAACTCTTGAGAGAGACATTCAACACCTTTCACCATAGGGAGCCCAAACTTTCTCTTCAGTAGTCTCTTTCCCAAAAGACTTTCCTCCACCAGTCTTCCTCAGCCATGGCCACAAGCTGCCTCTATCTCCACGTTTGGCACCCCGTTCACTTTCCTCCTCCACCGGCACGTATCCACACATCCTTCAAGGTCCCAGTCCAAAGCCATCAGTCCAAGGAAAGCTAGGACATTGCCCCTATCCCCAGGCTCCCATGGTATTCTACATACACACACCTCTCTTTTTTCTCCTCCCTCTACACTGTCTGCTTGGCTTCCTCAGTTGCTCAGTGGTAAAGAATCTGCCTGCAATGCAGGAGACTCGGATTTGATCTCTCAGTCAGGAAGGTCCCCTGGAGAAGGAAATGGCAACCCACTCCAGTATTCTTGTCTGGGAATCCCATGGACAGAGGAGCCTGGTGGGCTACAGTCCATGGGGTTGCAAAGAGTCCGACACTGTCTGCTGCCCATGCGGTTCAGCACTCAGGATGCTTCTCCATTTATCTCCAGACTCTCACCTTCACACCCAGGGCTGTACCTTTCTCCAGGGTTCCAGATCTCCTGAGAGTCTCCCCAGGGTGCCTCCAGGCCCTTCCCACTCAACCAAAGCCCAACTCATCCTCTGCTGCCCTCCCTCCTGGGTGATGGGGCTCAGTAAATGCAGCACCACCCACCAGTTGCCAAGCCACACACCTGGGCATCAGTTTTCACGGCTCCCTCTGTGTCCATCCAAGTTTGTTCAGTCTCCAAGTCAAGTGTTGCCTGGTTGACCTTGGAAATCTCCTTTTTGTCCTCACAGCCAACTCCTAGTCCAGGACCCATCATTTCTCACTGTCTATGGGCCTGCAGGGCCCCCTCACTGGTCGGACCCCTAGGTCCTGTTCTGCCTCCTCAGTCCATTCTTTAGGAATCTAGTTTGCCCTGCTCACCTCTCCAGGTCCATTTTTCTCCTGTGACTTCTTTCAATCTCTCCCATTCACCCCTGCCTCTCTTATGCTGGGATTTTGTTGTTGTTCAGTCACTAAGTTGTGTCTGACTCTTTGTGACCCCAGGACCTGCAGCACACCAGGCTTCCCTGTCCTTCACTATCTCCTAGAGTTTGCTCAAACCCACGCCCTTTGAGTCGGTGATGCCATCCAACCATCTCATCCTCTATCATCTCCTTCTCCTCCTGCCTTCAATCTTTCCCAGCATCAGGGTCTTTTCCAATGAGCAGCCTGTCTGAATCCAGAGAGCACCCTCTCCTTATCAAAGCAGCTTGCTCGCTGAGACAATGAGCTGTCAGAAGCAGCGGGCAGCCCCCAGCCCCCAGCCTCCTGCCACCTGCTGTGGAAAGGCCTTGGGCATCATCTGCCCTCTCTGCTGACCCCCAGCTGCAGTGACAGCAAAGCAAGTGAGGAAGATGGCCGATGACACGCAGGCCCGCGCTGTGGGCACAGAGCAGACTGTTTGATTTTCAGGGAGCGTGAAAGGCAAGGCACACGCTGCCTTGGGCTTGCCCTCTCGTGGCTTTAATAATCATCACGGTAATTAGGAATCGCCCTGGTGAGCACACTCACACAAGACC
>NW_011495018.1:14308713-14328874 GCF_000754665.1 Bison bison bison | reverse complement strand
GCTTGGTCTCACCTAATCGTGGAGGTGGCCCTCGCCGTTTTCCAGGATATGGAAGCATACAAAGGCTGAGGCATCTGCTCGGCTTCCTCCGGCCATGAGCAGAAGAGCTGGATTCAAGGCCAAGTCCGGCTTTTTTTTTTTTTTTATGTGAACCATTTTAAGTCTTTATTGAACTTGTTATAACACTGCTTCTGCCATATGTTTTGGTTGCTTTGGCCGTGAGGCATGTGGGCTCTTCTCTCCCCAGCCAGGGATGGAACACACCCCTGCATTGGAAGGTGAAGTCTTAACCACTGGACCACCAGGTCCATCTCTTGCCACTGGACATCAGGAAGGTCCCCCTCTGCTCTCCCTTGATGCCCATGGTCTCTTCCCCAATAGCTGCCAGAAAGAGAGCCATTACCCTTCTGTTGCCACTAGAGCTGACAGGAACTGACCTTCCAGCACCTCTTGACTCTCACTCCTTCAGCTCTCCCCTCCTTCAAACCAAAACACACACCCCACCCATCTGAACACCCCAAATCTGGCCCCCTCTTGGGGCCTCTGCTCTCCTTGGTCACATTTCCCAAGAGAGTCATGGGCCCTGCTCCCTCACTGACTTTGGGAACTGCCACCTTCCCAGGCCATTCCGTGTAAGCAGCTACCTCCTCCCAACGAGGAGGGAAGGAAGCTCCATGAAGACAGGATGTTGGACCGAGGTGCTCACCTCTGTATTCTAATGCCCAGAGCAGTGCCTGGCATGGCGAGCACTCAACAAATGCTCAACGGTGGATGGACTGACTCAGTTAGTGAAATCAGAACACACCAGGCCTTCGCCTGGCTGGAAGGACCAAGCCCTCCTTTGGGATGTTACACTGACTCCTGGGGGCTTTCCCAGACATTTCAGAGAATGTCCAGATCTATGAGAGGTTACTTGGCTGCATGGAGTCCCTGGGACTGCAAGGAGGTCAAACCAGTCCATCCTAAAGGAAATCAACCCTGAATATTCACTGGAAGAACTGATGCTAAAGCTGATGCTCCAATACTCTGGTCACCTGATGCAAAGAGCTGACTCATTGGAAAAGACCCTGATGCTGGGAAAGACTGAGGGCAGGAGGATAAGAAGGGACAGAGGATGATGATGGGATGGCATCAGTGACTCAATGAACATGAGTTTGAGCAAATTCCGGGAGATAGTGAAGGGCAGGGAAGCCTGGTGTGCTGCAGTTCATGGGGTTGCAACGAGTCAGACACAACTTAGTGACTAAACAATAACAACCTGGCAGCAAGTCCCATCCAGCTCCCCTCCCACAGCAGCCTCCATATGATTAATTCTATGCCCTCTGGGCCACTGGGGCAGTGACGATGCCCCCATTCTACCAATATCAATTTCAGGTCTCAGTTGGACCCTTGAGTCCAAAAAGAGACCCTGGCCAGCGCCAAGTCACCATCTTCCAGCGCCCTCATGCCGGTCACTCCTGCCACACGGATCTGTCCTCAGGTTTCCAAAAAGCCAGTGTCTCCACTGGGAGCCCATTCTCCACTCCTTTTGCTAGGTAAACCCCTCTTCTCCTCCAGGTCTCAGCTTAGATATCACTTCTTCCAGAAAGCCCTCCAAGACAGCATAAGGCCCTCCCCTGTACTCTGCACCTGAATCCCCAAGCCTTCCTATCCTAGCACTTATCACAACTCGGGGTTCAGTATTATTAACCCGTTATATAGATGACAAAACTGAGGCCCAGAAAGGCCACCTCGTTAAGAAGCTCCTGGGCTGAGACTATAACTCTGAGAGGAGAATTCAGGTTTTTCCAACTTCAGGCTGCCCATTTCCACCTCCAGCTACAGCAACCCAAGGGTAGGTGGGTCATGCCTACCACTGGGGATAGGCCTTGTATCCCCCAGACTCTGGCATAGTGCCTGGAACAGACACTTCAAGACAGTTGAATCTTGAAGAAAAACAGCCTCCTTAACTTCAGGCCCTCACCTTTCTCATCCTTTCCAAGATCCTTTTCACTCAACAACCCACAGACATCTCCCACCCATAGCCTCCTTCCTTGTTCTTTGACCCAAACAAAGACATACCCTCCCTCCTTTAATATTAATTCATGCAAGTAGGAGCTGGAGCCCAGTGGCCCACCTAGCTAACCACTCCACCGAGCAGTCAGGATACACTGTCTGTCAACTGCACCCACCGCCCACTGTGAAAAGGGGTTGACACATGACAGGTGTGTGTGGTACCACCACTGCGGGTGGTAGAGGCTGGTGGCTGAGTCCTCCAGGCCCCCCCAGCTGAGACAAGACTGCAAAACATTTGCTGATGGACCCCACCACGGAGGGTGCTGGTCCTGTGGGCTCATGGGGACCCAGGACAGAGGATGTACAACTGGAGGAAGCAGAGTGGAGAAGAGCATGGTTCATGGGCATCAGCCAGACCAGGGTCCAAATCTGAGCTGAGCCTCTCCCTGCCCACTTCAGGTGACCTGGGGATACACCTCCCTAAGTCTGTTTCTTCATCTGTAAAAATGCTGATAATCATCAGTAGGATAATTATGGGAGATAATGTATGTAAAACTCTCAGCATAGGGCTGGGCTACATCTGTTGCAGTAAATAGGAATTCTTATTATTTAATCTGCAAATCTGAACCACAAAAATGCCTCTTCTTTGTGTATCATAAATTATAGAATGGATCTAAGCAAAATTTTCTTGGCTGGCAAAGACACACAGAAGATTCGAGGGTGAGTGGCTTTTTTTTGTTAATGTTTATCTGAAAAAAATTTTTTTTTAATTTGAGAAACACTGACACTCATCCAAATCTGAGCTTTTATGTAGGAAGTTTCCAGTAAAAGGCTGCTCTGGATTTTATGATATGCCACCAGAATTTTGTCTATAAGCTAAATATCCTAAAAGTGACTCCTTTATAACAAGAGCAAGAGTCAGATGAGCTAAGGCAACATAGAAACCCACGGGGAAAGCCTGGACATGTGTCAGGTTCTTGACCTCTGACCTTTAGTACATTTTAAAAATCCAACCTCATAGCCGAATCACCATGTACCGTTTATACATCCTTTTCCCTTGGATTTCCATCCCATCTGGTGTGAATCAGTACCTCCATTAACATTCCAAAACACACTTCACGTATACAGCGTGGGCTGCTGCATGACTCTTGCAGGAGAGAAATTCAAGGGCCAGAGGAAATGATCTCTCAAGATATTACAGTCACTCAAATCTGCAATGTAAACTTTAGAAATGCCAGCTCAGGTAATGAAGGGTTATCCAAATATTTTGGGTAAGTATTTTAAACAGGAGAACGAATGTCTGTGGTTACTCTCTCAGCAACATTCTCAGAACCGTCGCTCAAATCCTGGTTCTGCAAGCTCCTGGTTCATAATGAAATGGAACATTTGGGAAGACACATCCCAAGGGGGACATTGCACAGTGAAACACGGCTCAGGGAAGGGAAACTGAAATGATGGCATGGCCAGGAGAGCTTTCACAAGAGTTGCAAGGAAATATAGACTATTAGGGCCAGAAGGTTTCCTGTTACAGAGAAAAACTACTTCTTTTATCTTCTCTGGCTCACAGTCTAGTGCCTGTCTCACAGTAGGTGTACAATAAATAGTTGTTGGAGAAATAAATAAATGGTCAAATAAATCAACAATGGAATGGAAACTGGGGCTCTGAGACACTAAATCTCTGGTTCAAAGTCACATAATTAGAGACAGAGTTGGGGCCAGACTCCAGCCCCCTGCCTCCAAGCTCAGCTCAATTGCCACCCCAACCCCACCACCCCACCCCAGGTTCCCCTCTACAAGGGCCCAGGGACTTCCCTGTTAGTCCAGTGGCTAATCACTGCACTTCCAATGCAGGGGCCCTGGGTTCAATCCCTGGTAAGGGAACTAGATCCCACATGCCACAAATAAGAGTTTACATGCTGCAAATAAAAGATCCTGCATGCCCCAACTGAGACTCGGTGCATCCAAATAAATAAATAAATTTTTAAAAGGCCCAGCAGGAGACAGCTCACTCTGTGATTGATTGGTCATGACTGACTGGAACTGTGGTAGAGGAACCGAAGCCCTTTCTAGCTCTGTGCAAAGGAGTTCAGTAATGATTAACAGTGTCTGTCAGTGTAGACAATGATATCCATGCTTTGGTATCTTGACCCCAAGGATCCTGCCTCTCTAACTTTCTAGAATCCTGTAACGGGCAAAGAGCATTCCACACAGTGCAAAGATAAATCTGAGCGGATCCAGCCACCTACAGCCTCAAAGGCCAGGAAGAGCCCTTGAATAACCAAGTCTCCCCTAATCATGGTGCTGCCTGGTCACCCACGATTCAGCAGCAGCCTATCCAGATGGTTCAAGTCCATCCCAGGAGCATTTGCACTGGATAGAGACAGGCTGATGTGCCCTCTGGGTCTGTGCAATCATGCATTTTCTTCCTGGTGGCAGACTTGTCATCACAGTATTTGCCTGGAAAAGAGACGTAAGAAGCACTGGGCTGAGAAGAAAGGAGATTCATCTTTGGGTCCCCAAGTCCCTGAGCTCGGCCTGGTGGGATCTTATTTCTGAGCCTTGATTTTCTCACTAGTAAAGCAGGGAGGTTACATTAGGGGGCTTTTAAGTCTTTCCCAATAACCCATGAGAAGATATCCTTCATTTCTCAAAGCCGTGAAAGTGTTAAGTCACTCAATCGTGTCCAACTCTTTGAGACCCCATGGACTGAGGCCCACCAGCCTTCTCTCTCCATGGAATTCTCCAAGTAAGAATACTGGAGTGGGTAGCCATCCCCTTCTCCAGGGGATCTTCCCAACCCAAGGATTGAACTGGGGTCTCCTGCATTGCAGGTGGATTCTTTACCTTTTAAGCCACCAGGGAGGCCCTCTGAAAGCCATAGGCCTTCAGTTTCTCATTTCATAGATATTGACTGAGGTTTTACTATGTACCAGGCACTGTTCTAAGCCTGGAGGAAACACAACAGCCAAAATGTATACTCTAGGCCAGTGAGTCTCTTATCTTTATTTGGGTGAAAGGGTTCCACAAAACCCTTTCAGGAAACTGAGAGTTGTAGCTCTTCTCCCCAGAACCATGCCCAAATATTCACCCACACCCCTACCCTCATGCAGCTTCAGGGTCTCAGCACCTTGAAGCTCAGCCAAGGTCCCCTAGATGTCAGGTTGACAGCCAAACTCCAAAGCCTCTGCTGCTTAGCAACAAAACAAAACGGCAGCTCTTCTACAAGTGGGCCGTGCGGAGGAGGCTGCCTTGTCCGAGAAGCAGCTTGTGACATCACTGGCTGGTGAGGGCTCTGGCATCAGACAAGCGTGGGTGACCCTGGGAAAGTTTCAGACCTTCTCAGAGCCCCTACCTCTCCCTGTAAAATGTAGACAGTGATGGCACCTCACATGGCAGGAAGATTGTTGGAGACAGTGCAGTTGGGGACTCAAACAGTGCCTGGCTCAGAGCCAACATGCCACCCCCAACCACCACCATCTCCTGGCAGCAGCTGGGGCTAACACAAGTGAAGCCATTGCTCCAATGCTGGCCCTTCCACCTGCACCTCCCTCTAGTCCCAGCCTCTGAGATTTGTTCATCCCCACTCCTTTCATTGGAGAATTCCAGATCCATATGCTTGAGATGGAATTTCAATCTGGACAAAGCTCCAGGCCAAGTGGGAACTGAGCACAGACACCTTGAGTGAGGAGATGGAGAAGTGGGGGGTGCTTGAGGACTTTGGGGGCTCACAAAGAAATAGCCTGTGGCTATCAACTGTCCTAAGCCCCGCCTTCTTCTCCACATCTCCCTTTGGTTTTTACTTTCCCTTGGCCATTTTCCTGGTTAACAAGTGAGCGATGAGCGTCACTTCTCTGCACGGCCAGCATCCGCACACTGGCACAGACCACCCCTCTCTTCTCTCATCAGCTTTGGTCCCCCAGCCATCCAGCGCTACTCCTGTGCTCCCTTCAGTTCACCTTCCTGAAGCCATCTGACAGATGGCTGGGAAGTTTGTAGAGATCCACTTCTCGTCTGGCCATATCCCCCCGCCAAAGGACTTCCCATTGGAATTAGGGTCAAACCCAAACCTGTTTCCCAGGTCTATGAGGCCCTGCAGATATGGCCTCACTTCCCCTGCCAGCCTCATCCTGGTGACAGCCCTGTCCCATTCTCCCTTTCCTGGGCCTCTAAGCCCAGAGGACACATGTGTGACAATTAGAACAAGAAGCCTCTTTCTCAAGACGCTTGACTTCCAAGTGCTGGAAAACTGGCATAATATCCTGATTTAGTCAAAATAACACACTCGTTTCAGGTGCTGAAAAATGGAGGGAAAAAAACATGCAGACCCACAACGTCTAGGATGTCCCTGGGATTTCTGATCAGGTCACAACCTGCCCAGCTTTCTGTGACCCTACAGCAAACCCATCTTCCTGCTTCGCCCTCGGCTTACCTCTGTCCCCACCTCTGCCCTGTTTTACATCATCCGACTGACTCGCTTTAAAGGTCAGCTCCTTGGAGCGGCCCTCCCTGGCCTCACCTGTTGCTCCATGTCTTATCACTCCACACCATTTCTCCCCAGCACACGTATACTTTAAAACCATTTATATTTGTGTATTATGAGCCTGCTCCACTAGGCTATAATCTCACTGTGGGCTGTAGTAATAATAAATTTTTATTAAGTACTTGCTCTGTGCTAGACCCTGCTAGGCACTTTACTTCTATAGCTCCATTCAAATTTCATCGTAATACAGAAGAAGGAACTATACGATGATTGTCCCCATTTTACAGACAAGGAAACTGAAGCCCACCCTGTTACCTAGGGCTAAGTGGCAGAGTCAGAATTTGTACCTGAACAGGCTGAGCTCAGTAGAATGCCAGGGTCTATCCTGAATCTCATGGAAAGTTGAGCAGGGCTGTGTCCCCATACCTTGTCTGGCACCTGGCACCTAGCAGAGCCTCAAGAAACATGCTGAATGAATGAACAAATCGTCGAATGTGGAAGGCAGAATTATAGTTTACAAAGCACCCTCACATCTTGCTTGAATCATAAAGCACTCGGAAGGAGGAATCACTATTCTCAACATTTTTAAGATGAAGAAATTGAT
Organism: Bison bison bison; assembly: GCF_000754665.1. NCBI lineage: Eukaryota > Metazoa > Chordata > Mammalia > Artiodactyla > Bovidae > Bison > Bison bison. The sequence goes on along the minus strand of NW_011495018.1, from coordinate 14,321,795 downwards.
GGCCTGGTGAGATCAGGAGTATCCTTCACTGATATCATAATTCTAAGGGGCTGCTTTAAGCCATTCCTTTATTTTTGTGTTTTATTTTAAAACTGCCTGTATACTTTGCATTCTATTCAACAATACATCTGCATTTGTTTTCTAAACAAAACTAAAATCTCAAATTTCTATTACTTGTTTTTAAAATGTCTTATTTCAAGCATCAACACAAGTAGAGAGACTGTTATAATGAACCCCCAAGTACCTTTCACCTGAATTACTTAATTTCTAAAATCGAGCTCTTTGAATGAAATTGACTCTCCCAGGAAGAAATCACAGTAGCTGTCATTTACAGTTTTATATAAACATGTTCATTTAATGTTCTCAGCCCTCCCGCTAAGAAGTATAAATTAATATCAGCCTCTATTTACAGATGGGGACATTAAGGAAAGTCAAGTCACGTGCCAAAAGTCTCGGAGCTAGAAGGGACAGAGCCAGGAGTCACCCAGAACTGACTAGCAGTGCTTGGCAGTAAAGTATATGCTCTAAAACAAGTCAAGGAAATGGGTCCATACCCTCTTTCTTTTAAAGTTTGCATTAAAATCTCACCATTTCAAAAAACATCCCACTGCCAATCAGCAAAGACACCTGGCTATCCATTTATCTTTTCCTGCCTTCTTTCCCATCCGTTCTCTAGTTCCATCAGACACGTGCAGACCCCTCATGTGCTAGGACACAAAGTCCAGCCAGACATGGACCCAGCCCTCTAGGAGCTCCTAGTATCAGTGGGCAGGAGAGAAACAGAAACATAACCAAAATTCAAGCAGAGCTTGACTGGTACGCAGGCATGCAAAATTTATCAGGAATATGCTCTGGGCCTCACCTACCCTCTGTCTCCCTCATCAGGGAGTAAGGCTCTGGAAGGCAGTGGGCAGAGAGCAGAGTGGTTAAGGGGTGTGGATTTGGGAGCTGGATTAATTCCTTGGACAGAGGAGTCTGGCAGGCTACAGTCCAAAGGGTCGCAAAGAGTCAGACATGACTGAGCACACCCACATGCACTGGTTTGAATTCCAGCTCCATCCTTTCCTAGCCGCGTGGCCTTGGGTAAGTCACCTATCCTCTCTAAGCAACTTGTAAAGGAGGGTTGACAAAACCACATACTCTGGAGCCACTGGAGCATACATTACATCATACTGAACCCAGTTTCTTCAGCAAAGGAAGCTTTCCATCAATGTTGGCCATTACAATTGGCTTTTACTTGCAACCAGTTCCCGGTCATGAGTCCCACCTTGCCTGAATGAGGCATCTTTCTAAAATAGTATACACAGTTCCCAGTAGGATTTTTTTAAAATCAGCCTCTCCTCAGAAAGTCTGCAGATTTGGAAAATTAAAAAAAAAAAAGTTCTCAGCCTTCCCTACTCAGCTGGCCAAGGATGTCAACCACTTGTGAGAAGAACAATCTGGTGGTCAGTGGAGCAAGGACAAGGACGCCGTGATGTTTCCCAGCCCAGCGCTGGCCCACATCCGCGAATCCACAAGCAAACCTATGACCAGCAGGCCTGAGTGTCCAGAGCCAAAACCTCAGACTCAGGCCATCCTGGGTCCCATCCAGCCCCTCTCCAGGATCTCCTCCTAGGTTGATAAGGACCAAGAAGACTCCAGACACATGGTATGCACTTTGCCAGCAGAGGTCATCACTAAGTGAGCAGTGAGACAGCACCAGACATGGTCTTCGGAGCCCCAGCTCCAAGAACCAGGGGCTGCACATATTTCCCATGTGGCTCTGGGCAGGTCACCAAGCTCTCTGGTATCCAGTCTCCCCATTTGTACAGCACATAAAAATTATCACTTCTATCTCATCCTGCCTGCCACAGACCTGGAGTGGAATCCCAGTTTTGCCACTTTTGTGACCTTAGTTGCGCGAAGCCTTACTTTCATCATCTGTGAAATGGGAATAATGACTGCATCCACCGCCTCGTGCTGCTGAGAAGAGTAAACAAGGCAATGTGTGTAGAATGCTTGGCCCAGGGTCTGTGTGTGTGTGTGTGTGTGTGTGTGTGCGTGTGTTTGCTCGGTCGTGTCTGACTCTTTGCAACCCCATGGACTATAGCCCGCCTACCATGGCAGAATGTATGTCCATGTCCATGGAATTTTCCAGGCAGGAATACTGGAGTGGATTGCCATTTCCCCCTCGAGGGGATCTTCCCGACCCAGGGATCGAACCTGGGACTCCTGCACCTCCTGCATCAGCAGGCGAATTCTTTAGCACTGTGTCACCTGCAGAGGCTGCCACATAGTAAGTGTTCAGTGATAGAGAATGGATGTTCCATGGTAAAGAATGACTATAACACAGTTTCATCATCAGTTCCTTTTTGTGTTTGCTTATTTTATGCTGGGCACCAAGCCAACCATTTGACTTGTGACATTTCATTTCACCTTCACAAGACAGCTGTTCTCATGCACAGGACTGGAACAGCCTTCCTGGGCAACCTGGTGAGTCCACAGATGAGCCTCTTCCTGCCACACCCCTACACGGGTCAGCTACATGCCATTCAGTCCCCACTGGCTACAGAGCCAGGGCTTAAAACCATCCCACCGAAGGCCCTCCCAAGCTGGCAGGAGACAGAAGGCAGAGAAGGAAGTTGGCTCCTCCCGTAACAAGTCTGCCCCTGGATAGTCTTCACCCACAAAGTGAGGAGGAAACCTACTGTCCTGAATCCCTGACTCTCCCTGAGGATGGAAAGTGCTAAGGTCTGAGGAAAAGTAAGAAGGTATTGTCTACTTTACCTTCTAAAAAGTCTGTCATTTTCTTCATTTTCCACTTTGTCTTGTGTCCTGATAAGCTTCTATGTTCAGAGCAAGAGAAGAAGTTAAAGAAAAAGGAAAAAACCAAAACATTGAACCTAAAAAATTGTTTCTGCTTTTCAGAAACAAAACAAAGTGAGGTTAGAAGGAAGAAAGATGAGGAAATAGTTGGCACTACATGTGATCTAATAGGAGAGTCAATGTGTATGATTATTAAAGTCCGAGAACTAAATATGCAAAGATCACCAAGAAATAGCCCCAAGGAGAAAGCAAACAGCTAAACACATGAAAAGTTATCAATCTCATCAGTAATTTATACATGTATGTATATGGTTAAGGGCTTCCCAGGTGGTGCTAATGGTAAAGAACGCTACTGCCAGTGTAGGAGACATAAGAGACGCCAGTTCAATCCCTGGGTAGGGAAGATCCCCTGGAGGAGGGCACAGCAACCCGCTCCAGTGTTCTTGCCTGGAGAATCCCATGGACAGAGAACCTGGCAGGCTGCAGTCCAAGGGGTCACGAAGAATCAGACACAACTGAACGACTTAGCATGCATGCATGTATTCAGTTAAACACTTAATAAACATGGTGTAAATTATAAAACTATGAATCAATAACATATATATATATATCTGATAATGATGAGATTATGTTAAAATCTATACTTTCATACAAACATACATACCTAGTACCATCGTACACATAGTAGGTTCACAATTTAGAAAATTATTATGGTAACATTAAAAGCACTTCAGTCAATTAAAATTCATAGAAATGTATTCTACATCAAAAGAAAATAACTACATTTATCCATGCTCAGTCGCTCAGTCGTGTCCAACTCTTTGGAACCCTTTGGACTGTAGCCCGCCAGGCTCCTCTGTTTCGTAGGATTTTCCAGACAAGAGTATTTGAGCAGGTTGCCATTTCCTCCTCCGTGGGATCTTCCCAACCTAGGGATCCAATATGCATCTCCTGAGGCTCCTGCATTGGCAGGTGGATTCTTAGTCACTGAACCACCTGGAAAACCCATATTTATCTGTGTATTTTTAAATTAAAGGAGTACAATTGAATGTATTTTTCATGAAAGGAGTACAATTGAAAAAGACTACAAATATAAATATTAAGGTGTAGCAACGTGGGATAATGTCACAATATAATATGAAGTGAAAAAGAGCAGAAGAAGCATGATCATAACCACTAAAATCACGCGTGAAAACAGATCCTGGCATGCAGAAAAATCAAACACTTGTATTAAGTGAATGCGTAGTGAGGGAGGCGTTGGTCCTTTTCAGATTTCCTTTTTGGCTTTATCCTTCTTTTCTATCTCCCTCTTTCTCTAAATTCTGCCCTGAGACAGCCCTCCCTTCCTGGGCGGGGCGAGGAACTACACCCTGGCTCCATCACTGCTCCAACCCTCCCCATTTGATTTGGTTCCTAAATAGTGTTGCTGTTTCTTGAAACTGCAGTTCTCAAAACAAGCTGATCGGAGGGTGTGTAAGTTCAGACAGCAAAAGAGCTCCAGCAAATACTTCATTAGAGCCAACACATTCAACCTTGTGCTGGGGCCAAGGAATTCCACATTTGGACACGAAATGTCAGTCTGCACAAAAGGCCCTCTGAGGCCCCAGGAGTGAGCTCAAAACGCTGCCCTTCCCCGAGCTCGCTGGCCTTGGTACTGGAGGCCCCAAGCAAGGGCCATGCAGGGTGGGGGTTACTCTCCCCTGGCCCAAGCTTGTGGCCACCTCTCAGCCCGTTCTGAGTCACATGCCCCATCGACAATCTGCTAAATGCTCAGACTTTGCTAATCATTTTCAAGTGTTCATAGATTTATATGTTGGGAGTTCATTCACTCATTCATTCACCCATTTGTGCACTGAAACAAGGCCTAGTATGTACCAGGCCTTGAGGATCCACACAGCAGTGGGAAAATCTGGTCCCTGCCCTGGAGGAATCACAGTGTCTACAAGTAGACAGACAAGAAAATGCAATTTCCGATGAATATAGGCTGGGATATTCTGCATATAAAGTTATGCTAATATCAAGCTAAGTGAACTCCGGGAGTTGGTGATGGACAGGGAGGCCTGGCGTGCTGCGATTCATGGGGTTGCAAAGAATTGGACATGACTGAGAGACTGAACTGAACTGAACTGAATATTTACTGAGTGCTTATGAATGAGCTTCCAGGCTTGGTTCTAGACTCTCTATATTATTATTATTATTGGGGGTTATGTGGATTATTGTGGGCTATATGGACTATGAGGGTTATTGTGAGTTATGTTTAATTCACTTACTCTCCCAGCAACCCCAGAGGAAGATACCCATATTATCTTATTACAAATGAGTACACTGAGACACAAGAAAAATGCAATAACTTGTTCTAGGCTAAGTTTAAGACCTGGGACCCCGACAGTGCTCAGGCTGATAACCAAGCAGTCCTTGTCACTCTCTGATTCACTCAGGCACAGAGGGGGCTGATCAGCCAATGGAAGGAGGTCCGCAGGACTCCTTGGGCTCCCCTTGTGAACAGATGCCTTGGTGTCCTGGATTACGCCTTGTTCCTGAGCTGGATTAGTAGCTGGAACCTCCCTGGGAGGAGAAGTCCCCCGGGAGAAGGGCTGACCCTTCCGGGTTCTGAGTGATGGGGAGAGGATCAGGCCCCAGACAGGAAACTGCTCACTTAGGTCCATGCTGAGCGCACGTGTGTGGACAGCCAGGCTCCTCTCCCTGGGGTCACCTGACTTCCCTCCAAACACCCCATCTCTTCAATAGCACAGGGTGACTCCAGAATGAGACTCAGCAAGTCCACACATGCTGGATGAAGCTGTACAAATACAGTCATGTTAAGAGACAGAATGTTTTTTAGGCTGAAACTAGGAAGAAAGAATAGCAGCTAATGGAGGTCACAGGTTAAAACAGACGCTTGGGGCCCTCCCTAGTGATCCAATGATTAAGACTTTGCCTTCTAGTGCAGGGCATGCAGGGTCAATCCCTGGTCAGGGAGCTAAATTCCCACATACCTCTTGGCCAAAAAAATAAAACATAAAATGAAAACAATATTGTAACAAATTCAACAGAGACTTTACAAATGTTCCACATCAAAGAAAAACCTTAGAAGAAACAGAAATTTTTTTAAAAAAGGCCTGGGTTGGATATCTTACAATGTGATTTTAGCATTTCTTGACATTTCAGATTCCACATCTCTAAAACAGGGATAATAATCTGCTTTATAGGAATGGTATGAAGATTGAATGAGTTAATATACGAGCATAGAACAGGTGACTGGCACGCAGTAAGTACCAACAAATGTCAGATGCCATTGATTACAGATTGAATGATCATGCTAGTAGATCCACATATCCAGATAAATACAAATAATATAAGTCTACTTCTCTCTCTATAATAACTACATGTGCATTGAAATCACTGGAAGAAAAGACACATTACTACTGGTGATCTCTACATGCTAAGATTGTGAGTGATTTTTTTTTCATATACATCTCCCACATTTTCAGCAGATAATATCTTTTTCTTTTAGAGTCAGAATTAAATCAATAGATGACTCTTTAAAACTGAATCAGTAGAACTGGGATAGGTGGCTTAGAGACAGGATGGGTGGAAAAGCAAGTCTCAATGCTGGGCGCCTAACGGGGCTCAACATGGCTCAAAATGACTAGATAAATGATATTACATTGTAAGTATGTATAGCCTTCCCCTCTCCCTGCTTCTAAAAGGATGCTTCTGTGTATGTACTTGGTGTTGATTTTCTATGGTATTAATGAGATGAAGGCTAAATCACACATACACACACACACACACACACACAAAACTTGAGAAGTCAGAGACAAGCTGATGCATGTGGGAAAGAAAACTATAAATCTCACTGGAGTTAAAAAGAAAAAGAAGGGACTTCCCTGGTGATCCAGTGGTTAAGAATCCACCTACCAATGCAGGCGACACAGGTTCGATCCCTGGTCCAGGAACTAAGATCCCACACGCCGCAGGGCAACTAAGCCTGCGCCACAACTACTGAGCCCACACTCTCGAGCCCATACTCTGAAACGAGAGAAGCCACTGCAGTGAACAGCACACATGGTAGCCCCGACCACTGCAACTAGAGAAAACCTGCACACGGTAACGAAGGCCCAGCGCAGCCAAAACTAAATAAATAATGAATAAATAAATTATTTTTTTAAGAAAAGGAAAGGAAAAAAAACAGCCGTAATCTAAAAGGTGAAGGTGGAAAAAGAAAAAGAATGGACACTAAGAAGGAAGTTTGCAGATCTGGAAAGGGAGGAGAGATGTTGGAGGTGACTGCCATGGATATGAGAAAGTAAGAGTGGGGAGAGGCAGGCAAATATAACTGAGCTTCTCTACACGCCAGACACTGCCGCTGGGCTCTGAACACACAAGCTCAGGTCTTCTCCAAGTTTGTGATGCAGCATAGGCAACTGGCCATTCCTCCGCTCTACTTTTCCATGTTGGGGGTCACCAGACCCCCACAGACACCCACATTCACTCCTCTTCAGCCCCTGCAGCACCTCCTCAGGTCAGGCCCTTGCCATCTCTCTGGGGATTAAACTCTGTCAATGGGCTTCCTGCCTCTAGTCTCAACCCCTTTCTCGAAATCCATTTTCTATGCTGCTGCCAAAATGTTTTTATTTCCCAAAATGCAAATCTGATCATGACTTGCCTCTATTTTAAATCTTTAAATCTTGACTTCCTCTTTACCCCTGACCAGCAGAGGTCATAAGGCCCTCGGGATCTGACCCCACTTCTCCTACATCCTCTGCACCTCATAGTCTCAAATGTTCACGCTGTCTGAAAGATGCACCAGAGCCCTCTTTTAAACTCAGCTGGCCCTCACCCCTCTTCCCTGGGTATCGCTCACCTTGCCCCCACCTCAGACAAAGCCAAGCCTTCCCCTTCTAGGGCATTTCTCTCTTTACACTCAGTGATTTGTGTACGTCTGCGCCTCATACTCAACTGCCACCAACTTAGGGACAATACTGTATCATGGTCACCTTTGGCATAGCTCTAGGCATGGGGTAGATGCATAAAGAAGCTTTGTTGCTGATGGTGACAGAGATGGCACGGGACAGAAAGACACATCCTGCTGTTAGGAGGGGTTGGCACTGCCAACTTAGTAATTCCACTTGAATTTACGCATGGTGGAAACTTGCTGTTTTGAATGGATCTATTTTTTCCATCTCATGGCATTTGTGGACCAAGAAAAGTCAATGACCTTTCAGCTAATGAAACGTCCTCAAATGACACAATGAAACATTTTCAAACAAAATCACCATAAAGAAGAAAATCAAAATCTCCCGGAACACACCATTCAGCAGTAACCACTACTGACATTTCTCAGTGGGCTCTTCAGAACTCTTTCCACGTGTGTGTTGTATATGTCTGTGCAGTGTTTTATGATCCAGTCTTTCCCTGCCCAGAGCACCCCAGCTTCTCAGAACCTCTGTGGAACTTCCTCCAGTTGGGTGGGGCCAAGGGGCCTTCCATTTGGGGCTTTGGCCCTGGGCAAAGACATAGCTGGCCCCAGTCCCAACGTGGGGCCACCTCCAGGCCAGCACAAAAGGGGCATTTTTCTTTCCCTCGTGTACAGAGTGTGCTCCAGACTGAGAGCTTTTCTGGGTTATGAGATTCAACTCAATTAGAAAAGATCATTTGAGGTCTCCCAAGAAAGTCAGATGTAAAGACCGCACAGACTGAAGTTTTATTTTTGTCCAAAATAATCATGAATTATGAAAGCTGGGGGAACAGCTGGCTTTTGTGGAAGAAAAAAAAAGAGTATGGGTAAGATCTACCCACTGATGGGACCATGGAAATGATTCTGAAAGGACCATTGAGTTATGGGAGGGACTCAGCAATGAGTCTCTCTCACTTCCTGGTGTCCTCCAGTGGGGTGTTCGTATAAGGAAATCTACGAACGGAGGATATGTGTGAGTTAATATTAGAATTTGCTCAATGCCATGGCTGAGTCCCACAGGACTCACTGGAAGTCCTTGGTTATGGCTGCCAAGGAAGTGATGAATTCCTTTATAACCTACTTTGGGGAAAATCCATCAGTTGGCACCACCCTGTGGAAGCCATAACTACGTATGGATTTATAACTTGACCCAATAATCCCACATTTACCTACACAGATGAAACAACAATATAAAATTTGCAATTGGTATTATTTGCAATTGCAAAATACTGGAAACAACACAAATGATCTTCCTAGATTAGTTGAATAGAAACTATGGTAATCCATTGAAAGAAATTCTATGCAGCCATAAAAATGAATGAATAAAATACCTTTGAATTGACATGGAGCAATTTCCAGCATATGTAGCATTAAGTAAAACAAGCAAAAGGGGCGTGCCAACTAAGCTTATTAGAGTAATTACTTCACATAAAAGCATTAAATTATGTTGTATACCTTAAACATTCACAATGTTATATGTTAATTATACCTGGAGAAGGCAATGGCACCCCACTCCAGTATTCTTGCCTGGAAAATCCCATGGACGGAGGAGCCTGGGAGGCTGCAGTCCATGGGGTCGCTAAGAGTTGGACACGACTGAGCGACTTCACTTTCACTTTTCACTTTCCTGCATTGGAGAAGGAAATGGCAACCCACTCCAGTGTTCTTGCCTGGAGAATCCCAGGGACGGGGGAGCCTGGTGAGCTGCCGTCTATGGGGTCGCACAGAGTCGGACACGACTGAAGTGACTTCGCAGCAGCAGCAGCGCTTCCCTGGTGCCTCAGACAGTAACGAGTCTGCCTGCAGTGCGGGAGACCCGGGTTCGATCCCTGGGTTGGGAAGATCCCCTGGAGAAGGAAATGGCAACCCACTCCAGTACTCTTGCCTGGAAAATTCCATGGACTGAGGAGCCTAGTAGACTACAGTCCATGGGGTCACGAAGAGTCGGACACAACTGAGCGACTTCACTTTCACTTTCACTTTTCATACCTCAGTAAAGCTGTATGTTAGTCCCTTATTTGTGTCGGACTCCTTGTGACCCCATGGATTATAGCCCGTCAGGCTCCTCTGTCCATGGGATTCTCCAGGCAAGAATACTGGAGTGGGTTGCCATGCCCTCCTCGAGAGGATCTTCCCGACCCAGGGATCAAATCTCGGTCTCCCTCACGGCAGGCAGATTCTTTACCATCTGAACTACCAGGGAAGCCCCCAGACAGCGAGGTGCTTATGAGCAGTGTGGCTCCTGCCGTGACTCAGATCAGGAAACACCTCAATAAAACTGGGGGGAAAAAAGATATTCAAATTTTTATAGAAGTTGAAAGGGAAAAAGAAACACGCGTGAAGAGAAGGACACGTTAGCCAGATGTTAGCAAATGGGTCAGGAGATCCCCAGTAGCCAGTTGTTCCCAAAAAGGTGATAGCGCCCCCTAGAGGAGGGCCTTTACAATGTGACGTCTTCGTGTTCTCCAGTGTTAACAGTTGTTACAGAGACAATCAGTGTCTCTACAGACAAGCACATACACATGTATTTCCTCCGTTTTCTTACCCAGTGGGAATACACTATACCCTGTTATGCACCTTTGTTTTTTTTTCTTCCTGCAACACAGAACTTGGACGTTGTTCCACGGCCTATAGAACTGCTGTGTTCCTTTCGGCAGCTACTTGTCATTCCATTGCATGTACAGACCATAGTGCACGCAACCAGGTCCTGTATGAAGGGCACGCACTCTCTCTCATGCTTTGGCTGTGTCCATCTCTCCTTTTCCCACCCTTCACCTCTTTACCTCTTTGCCACACTCAGAGTTGGGCTTGAGCACTAATGTCCGCTCTGAACGTGTAAGGTGACCAACTGGTCCTGGTTTGCCTGGGACTGTCCTGGTTTGAAAGCAAGGTCTTGCATCCCAGGAACTCCCCCTGTCCTGGGTAGACCAGGGTGGTTGTTCACTCTACCTGGGAGCAAAATGGCTGCTGGCCTCAGAAGACAAACCGTTCTCCCGGGTAGAATTCACCCCTCTCCATAAAGCTCCTCCAGACACCTCTGTCAAGGCCTCAGCATCTAAAGACCTGTTCGTGAGAAAGGAACACTTTTTGCCAGTCTACATCTCCAGCCAAGGCTGCCCGATCCCTGAGCCCCTCACCACGACTGCTCAACCCCCTCTCAGAGGCAGTCACATAAAAGTCCAAAGCTCCCCCAGTGGTTTGAATGCCTGGAAACGGCATAACAAAGTAACCCAGATTGTCATTTCCTCCCCGAGATTCAATCGGCTGGGCCTGGCTCAGGGGAATCCTCTTGTTTTAATCATGTTTCTCTTCAAAGTCATTCTTGCTAGGAGCAGGGGACGCCATTCACATATCTTTGGTTCAAATCATCTCTCACCTTGTCTTTCCTTGTAATTTAATAAGCTAGTAATTTTATTGTGTGACTCACTTTAAATAATATGCCAGAGACCTAAAAAGGAAAAGGGAATGTTGGCAAACGTGGGTCCCCAGGGAAATGTTAGGTTTGCCTCCACCGGTCATCCCCAGAAAGATCCATCAGGCTGACAGCCAACAGCGTCCTGGGTGGGGAGTGAAGAGCAGCAGTGCCCCCGGGGACACCTGCCAAGATCTGCTCCAGACCTGTGACCCTGAGATGGGCTAGGGTTGGGAGCAGGGGGCTGCCACCTCTGGGGCTGGGTCCCAATGTGCCTGCTCCAGAGCATCTCTTCATCTCCTGATTGACCTGGAGGGAAAATTGGCCCAGGAGACACAGGTCCTTGGAAGGAGGCTGCAGAGACAAGCAGAGGACAGGGGCCTGGGCCCAGGTGGACCTCGCCGGCTGGAAGGGGCTGGAGGGCTGCAGGGGAGGAGGCTGATGCTCTGACTCCTCCCTCACCCGTGGTCCAGGTCCTGTGTCAGCATGCTTCCCCACCAGTGATGGCAGAAATCTGCCCCTAGGGGACGGCCGATGGGCCCTACTCTTTGTCACCTTTACCCCCTAGGGCTCTGTGCCGGTCTGGGCTCAAGTCTGTTAAGAAAGTTGTGCTCGGCCAGCTCAAGGTTATTTCCTTCTCCTTCTCCCCTGTCCTGAGACAGCTTCTCTTGGCTCTGTTTTACTTGCTGTTCTTCAGTCTCTAAGTCGTGTCCGACTCTTTGCAACCCTAAGAACCGCAGCTTGCCAGGCTTCCCTGTCTTTCTCCATCTCCCAGAGTTTGCTCAAACTCATGTCCATTGAGTCAGGGATATTATCCAACCATCTCATCTTCTGCTGCCTTCTTCTCCTCTTGCCCTCAATCTTTCCCAGCATCTGGATCTCTTCCAATGAGCTGGCTCTTTGCATCAGGTGGCCAGCGTGTTGGAGCTTCAGCATCAGTCCTTCCAATAAATATTCAGGGTTGATTTACTTTAAGATTGACTGGTTTGATCTCTTTCTGTCCCAGGGAATCTCAAGAGTTTTCTCCAGCACCACAATTTGAAATTTTCCTTAATTACCCCCTTTCAATAGGGGGTGACTACCTCTTCTAAACTCTTGTAACCCCAGTATTTGACATGTAGGGCTACAAAAGTGGTCCTTGGACAATTAGGCAGTTCCTTAAAAAGTTAAGCCGAGAATTATCAAATGACCCAGCAGGCCTGCTTCTAGATGTACACTGAAAACCCATTTTCATACAATGAGTAGCACAGGAATGTTCAGACCAGCCCTACTCACAATACTCAAGAGGTGGAAACAACCCAAATTCCATCAGTTGATGAATGGATAAATAAGATGTAGTTTATCTGTACAGCGGAATGTTATTCAGGAATAAAAAGGAATGAAGCCTGACATGAGCTACAGCATGTAGCTTGAAAATATATGCTAAGTGAAAGAAGCCAGACACCAAAGGATAAATATTGCATGATTCCATTTACGTGAAATGCCCAGAGTAGACAAATCCTTTGGAGAGAAAGCAGATTAATGGCTGCCCGGAGCTGGGGGAGGGGCATAGGAATGGCTGCTAATAGATACGGGGTTTCAATTTGGGATGATGGAAAGAAATGTTCTGGAATTAGACAGCGGTGATAACTGCACCACACAGAAAATTCTGAAACCCCACTGAACTGTATTACTTAAAACTGGTGAACTTTACGTTTTGTGAATTATGCCTGAATTTTTTTTAAGATTTGGTATTTCTTTTCTCTTTTTCTGGCTGTGGCAGGTCTTTGCTGCTGCACATGGCCTTTCTCTAGTTGTGACGAGCGGGAGCTACTCTCTAGGCATGGTACAGGGGCTTCTCACTGCGGTGCCTTCTCTTGTTGTGGATCGCGGGCTCTAGAGCACAGGCTCAGTAGTTGTGGCACA
>NW_011495018.1:14307813-14308613 GCF_000754665.1 Bison bison bison | reverse complement strand
ATTACTTAAAACTGGTGAACTTTATGTTTTGTGAATTATGCCTGAATTTTTTTTAAGATTTGGTATTTCTTTTCTCTTTTTCTGGCTGTGGCAGGTCTTTGCTGCTGCACATGGCCTTTCTCTAGTTGTGACGAGCGGGAGCTACTCTCTAGGCATGGTACAGGGGCTTCTCACTGCGGTGCCTTCTCTTGGGTTGGATCGCGGGCTCTAGAGCACAGGCTCAGTACATGTGGCACACGAGTTTAGTTGCTTCCAGGCCTGAGGGATCTTCCTGGACCAGGGGGTTGAATGGAGTCCCCTGCATGGCAAAGCAGATTCTCAACCACTGGACCATCAGAAGTCCTCATTTTTTTTTTTTTTTTAAAGAAAGCAGTGCTCTGGGGTCACCCTGACTCTGACCCCTGCACCGCTCCATATTCCTGGCAAGCTTGTTCCTCTAAATGGTCTTGAAAGTCCCTGTGCTGCCCTCTACTTCCCACGCACAGGCTCTCCTCTGCACTGGCCCAACCTACAGATGCTGCCTAGTTCTTCCCTGCCCCAAACACCCCTGCTTCTGGGGAGCAGACAGATTTGGGGAGAGTGAGAGGGTGACACAGTGCACTGAGACAAATCAGGCCACACCACGTCTCTATCCCTGGAAGTCTCCTGGCCCAGCCTCCAGCAGGGTCTCCCCTCTCACCAGCCATCACTCCAGCCCCTCCCTTTCTCCAGCCACCAACCTTCCTGAAGGGCAGGCCCTCCATGTGGGACTGTGAGGTCCAAGGTGTGACCTCACTTTTTTTTTTTAATTAATTAATTTA
>NW_011495018.1:14302691-14307713 GCF_000754665.1 Bison bison bison | reverse complement strand
ATGTTGTGTGGTTTTTGCCATACATTCACATGAATAAGCCATGGGTGTACATGTGTCCCCCATCCTGAGCCCCACTCCCACCTCCCTCCCCATCCTATCCCTCAGGGTCATCCCAGTGCACCAGCCCTGAGCGCCCTGTCTCATGCATCAAACCTGGACTGGCGATCTATTTCACATATGGTAATATACATGTTTCAATCCTTTTCTCTCAAATCATCCCACCCTCGCCTTCTCCCAGAGTCCAAAAGTCTGTCCTTTACAGTCTGTGTCTCTTTTGCTGTCTCGCATATAGGGTCATTGTTACCATCTTTCTAAATTCTATATGTGTTAATACACTGTACTGGTGTTTTCCTTTCTGACTTACTTCGGCCTCACTTCTTTTAAAAGATCTTTTCTTCCTTCCCTGCTACGACATGGTCATCGGTCCTTTGCTCCAGCCCAGGAAACAGAGACTTTGAGAAAGTCAAGTCACCCAGCTACCAAGAGTGGGTGTGAGTCTCCAACATAGATACTGGGGGCCTCCCATGGTGGGGGCTGGGGCTTAAGGGGGCCAAAGCACCAGGAACTTGCCCTCAGGAGCCATGTCTCCAGTCTGGCTGTTACTTACACTTGGAATGATGCTCTGGGTAAGATCTGTCCACCTTCCTCACTTCTTCCCTGATTTGCCTGGCTCGGGCCAGCTTCACAATCAATCCTCCCATCTAAGCCCAGGACTCAGAAGCAATTCGTGGTGCTGAAACATGCTAATTAGGTTTAGGCAATAGAGCTCGATAAATTAGAGTAAAACAGCTATTGATTTATCAACAGTTATCAGCTCTGCCAGAGATGCACAAAGCAGGGCTCCAAAGACAACAGGAGGAGAAACAAAGAAATCACCTAAGAAGCCCATTTACTCCCCAAAGGTTCGGTTTCATAGCAAACTTTTTTAAGAAAATGCCCTCTAGGGGAAGACAACAAACACAGGCCTAAGCTCCTTGATTTAAAATTCCTTCCACCTCAAGTACAGTCCCGACAGTGCCAGCTCGCTGGGAGAAAGCTAAGGGAGACAGTGGTCGCACAGTCCTGAGGTCATTCAAGCCATTCCCCTGCCTCAGAGAGATGCTGAACTCAGACCTCCACCCCACCTCATTCGAAAGAGGTGAACAAGCAGGGAGGCGCCGCTGCTTTTATTGTGTGGTCTTGTGCAGGTACTCAACATGCTGTGTTCCCCTCAAAAGAGGCTGATGAACAAGGTGTGCGGTTATCCCCTCTTTGTGAAGGAGGAAACTGAGGCTCAGAGAGGTCAGTGACTAGTCCATGGTCACACAGCTGCCAAAAACCGAGCGAGGACCCCTGGCTCTCACGTGGTTATGAGGAGTTCGGCTTATGTGGGCCCTAGTGAGCCCTCCTGGGGAAGCTCAAAGTGCATCCTAGGATGAAAAGTTGCCTGCGCTGTCAACACAGGCGGCAGGAGCAGACAGGGCTGGGGTGGGGGCGTTAAGTCCTGTAGAGACCACCCTGTGTGCCCGTCAGAGCCAGCTCCCTGTGGACAGCCCTGGCTGGACCAGTCACAGGTCCTCTTTGGGTTTGTGAATTCACGAAGGAGGCAGAACGGCTCAAAGCCACGAGGCCCGTGGCTGGGGGTGAGGTGGGGTGGTGCCAGGCAAGGGGAAGGGTGGAACAGGTGACTGGGGCCAGGTGGGAGGAGCAGGTGGCGATGAGAGAGAGGTTGAGACCCCACGGGGCCCACTCAGAGCCACAGCTGGCATGTTGGAGGGTCCCATTTTCCTAAAGGCCCACCTGGCCCACAGGGGTGTCGCCAGGTTTCTCCCCTTCCCCACCCCTCTGTGTGCCCACTCCCCACCAGCTCTCTGTTTTTCAGAACCAGGAGCGCTGCTCTGGCAACTACCCTTCTCACCAAGCTTCTCTGAATCTTCTTCAAACATAAACGCCCCAGGAGCCTGAAAGCCTTTTATAAGGCCACTCAGGAATCTCTCTGGGTGAGATTTGCATTTTTAAAAGGAAGAACTCTCCCTCTCTGCACGGGCTCTGTGTATACTGGGAGAGGGGGCAGCTGAAAGCAGACTGGGCTCTTCTCAAGTGTGGTCAAGGAGCTTGTAAGCCAATCCTGGAAAGCCAATCCAGGGCTCCTGGAAAGCAGGGGGTGCAAGAGAGAGTGGTGGGTGGACGCAGAGGTGGTACAGGCTCGGGACAACCCAGAGATGCCCTTTCCTACAGGTCAAAGGCCACTGATATTTGTCCCCCCAGGGGACCTGGCTGGGCTGCCCCACTGACATACTCTCAGCCGAGGCACACTCATAGAGAAAATAAAACTAGACACTCATTTGGAAGGCCTGCTCATCCAAGCAGAGGGCCAGGGTGGACGGAAGCCCTGATGGCCATTTGGGACAGAGGCCCAGACCGGAAACCTAGGAATGAGCCCTGCTGTGAGGTCATTGTCAGGCCTGGCGGGGCCAGCATCTTCTGGAAGCTGAAATGGGAACTGATGGAAGAAAAAGGATTTTAAGCTGTGTGGGTACCCAGCATAAAGTGTAGTCTGAATCATTTCCAGGGCCTGGACAGAGAGGCCACCAAGGGTATTTCCAGAAGGAGTGAATCCACAGGGGTGGGGCTGCAGTTTTGAAATCCGGGCACGGGGAATCCCAGCCCGCCCTGCATGTTTGATGGGGACTCTGGGGGAGGAATCCGATCACGGGGAATCCCAGCCCACCCAGTGTGTTTGACGGGGGTTCTGGGGAAGGGAGGAGAGAAGGAGACAGGCAGTGTCCCTCTGCAGTGGACGGTGGGCCCCTCCCAGTCAAGGGAGCGTGTCACAGGGTCTGGGCCCCCAGGTTGGGAGGGTGATGACAGTGAAGGTAGACTGTCCCCAGAGCCTGGGGGCCAGAAACAGCTGAGAGGCCTGTGAGAGCGGGGTGGTCCCTTCACGTCCACACTGATGGCAGCGCCAGTCCAGGCAGCCGTTCCAGAGGCTGCAGCCCCACCCCCGGCCATGCCCGTCCTGCAGCTCCAGCTGCTTCTGTTGACTCCACGAGCTGTGAACCCGCCCCCATGGGCCTTCCGTCCTTCTCTCTTTTTCCCCTGCAGAGCCAACTTTTAGCAAGGCCACAGCAGACCCACCCGGGCCCAGGGTATTTCCCCCACCTCCCCTCAAGGCCAGGACGAACTCCTGGGCTCTACGTGAGGCCCTGCTGAGGCACGGAGGTTCGTTTAGCTGAGCAGCTGCAGTGGTACAGAAACAGGCCTCACACACAAATAGCAAACAGCGTGTTATTTCTCAAACCCTCAGCTCTGGCCAAGACACTCCCCCCCCAACCCCAGGCAAAACTAGCCCAGAGGCCTGTGAAGGGTAGGAGGCCTGGACACTGAGCCTTATTCAGAGTCAGCCTGCATGCCTGCATTCTGAGCTCAGTCGTGTCTGACTCTTTGTGAGCCCATGGACTCTTGCAACCCCGTGGACCCTCAGAGCTCACCAGGCTCCTCTGTCCATGGGATTTCCCAGGCAAGAATACTGGAGTGGGTTGTCAAGCCATCCTCCAGTGGATCTTCCTGACCCAGGGATAGAACCTGCATCTCCTGTGTTGGCAGTCAGATTCTTTACCACTGAGCCACCAGGGAAGCCCCTCAGAGCCAGCCTGGTGAGTGAGAATTGCTTTCTCTGCTCCCAGTGGGTTCCTAGGAAGAAAGCTGGGACACCTCTCTCTGTCACTTCTAAACCTCGCCTTCACTCCCTGTCCCTGCTTATAATAAATGAGTAAACCAAAAACCAACTCTGACCTACCTCCTTACACCCAGTCCAAGCCCTCAGAGGGTGCCTCAGCCAACAGTTATCAATTACAGCCTGAGAAATTGTTCTCACTGACCCACTCCAGGAAGGAATTCAACTCAGCTAACAGTGGCTCAGAGGTTAAAGCAGGAGACCCTCCAATGCAGGAGACCCGGGTTCAATCCCTGGGTCGGGAAGATCCCCTGGAGAAGGAAATGGTAATCCACTCCAGTATTCTTGCCTACAGAATCCCATGGACAGAGGACCCTGGTAGGCTACAGTCCATGGGGTCGCAGAGTCGGACACAACTGAGCGACTTCACTTCACTTTACTAACAGTGATTAAGCTCTATATGGACTCAGGCCCTGGATAAGGGCAAAGCTGCAAAACAGGCCAGCCTCAGGAATTTACAGTGCCAGGGATGAAGGTCACTATCGTGGTGAAAGAGCAGAGGGCTAGGTTCTGGCAGACCTAACTGCAAAAGATGACTCTACCACCGTTCAGCTGTGTGACCTTGGGCAGATGACTTACCCTCTCTGATCTGAGTGTCATTAGCTATGAAGTGGGGTGGGGGTGAGTGTGCAGAGAGGATGCTATGAGGATCCCAGAAGATACTGGCCCAAGACCTAGGTCAGTGGTTCTCAAACTGTGGTCCCAGCAGCATAAACATCACTTGGGAACTTACTAGAAATGTAGGCTCTGGCCCCACTGTACACCTACAGAACCAGAAACTGAGTGAGTCTCGGTCCCTGTGCTTTAATCAGCTCTGGTCACAGCCTGAGACCCTGTGGGACAGCAAACATCACTGGTACCCTCCTTGGTCTCTCCTCGTTGGGATTTGCCTTTTGAAGCAGAGTCTTAGCAGGAAATACTGGAGGGTGGGAATTAAGAAGCACATCTGTGTGTTTTCAGGCCCTGCCACCAGAAAACCTGGAGGCATCATCTAATAAGCTTCTCCCCAGGGTCGGAGTCCTACCCACATGGCACTGGTCTGATTCCACAGGGCAGGTCACTCAGGCCTTGAGCTCCTTCTCCCCAGTCCTCCAGCCCTGCCTCCTGGCTTGCTGCTTGGAGGCACTGCCCATGGCCCAGGTCACTCTGATGCCCTGTCCTTCTCCCCTTCCTTCCCCAGGGGTCTCAGGTGACCCCACCCCCTTAGCCAAATTTTTACCACTGGCCCCCTCCACTGACCTCCTCTCTCTTAACAGTTTCTTACCACCTACCAGAGACTCTGCCCACCCAGGGTCCTTCTTTGGAGG